>NW_027202486.1:207500-223064 GCF_024711535.1 Dipodomys merriami | reverse complement strand
TTTTGTCAGTCGTGGGGCTTGAACTCTGGGCCTGGGCACTGTCCCTCAGCTCTTCAGCTCAAGGCAAGTGCTCGACCATGTGAGCTACAGCACCACTTCCGGTTTTCTAGTGGTTTATTGGAGATAGGAGTCTCACGGTCTTTCCTGCCCGGGCTGGCTTTGAACCGCGATCCTCAGATCTCAGCCTCCTGAGTAGCTAGGATTACAAGCGTGAGCCACCAGTGCCCGGCGTCCTAGTGAAATTTGAAGGTTCAAATTTAAATTTAAAATTTCAAAATGTCTAATACTTCCACTTTGGCAACCAAAATGAAAAACAGGGATGTTATATCCTCAAGAATGTAATTATTTCATGTGCAAAAAAATAAAATAAATGTAATATTAATTCAGTGGAAATAATAAATCAAATACTTATGCAATGCATCAATTCCATAGATTATGAGATCTATTGATAAAATTAATAAAACTTGTAAAGTTGGTTTTTCGACATAACATCTTGTACATCTCATTGTTGCAATGGGTCCACCTGTATCCCTATTTAAACAATTTATTTTTCCCTTCCCCTCCACAAATTATACCAACGAGGAGATTGGAAGGAATGGGAAGGGGAAACAAAGGAGGAGGCAACAATGCTTGATATGAAATGTAGTCATTACATTGCCCATATAATTGTAACCCCTCTGTATGGTATTTTCACAATTTAAAAAATAATAAAGAAAGAAAGAAAAATAAATAAAACCCAGGATTGGCAAAAATTTATTTTAAAAGAAAAAAAATGATTAAAACTCGTATTAAGTAGATTACTTAAGACATGAACCGAGTGATAATTTTCTTTTCTAGGTGAAGTTGATATAGAAATCAAAATCTAAAGATTCCAGAGTTCTGTGTGCTTATACATGTCAATTTATACATATGCTTGACTCACCTCGACATTATATGAAGATAACTGAGAACAGGACTAGAATAAAAAAAATCACTCAAATGTTTAGCTGTATTTTGTGACTAAATATGTATTTTTTATCTCTTTATTTTATTTGAAAAATCTGGTAATTTATTTAAGTCACATCAACAATAATGAGAAATACACAGCTCCTAGCTCCTTAAAAGACAATCAATAAGACAAAAAGAAAACAACAAAGAAAAAAATTGAACCTCATTTTGCATGTAGTCTTTGTATATTGTGGTGATTTGTAACTGTAGATTATGTGACTATCCCATGAATCTGGGCTCAAATCACTAGGCCTACTGGAAGAAAATTTCAAATTCTAGAGCAGCTAACACAGCTGTGCTGTTGTTTGTGGGTTTCACTGCAGTAGTAGCTGGGCCTGAACTGTACAAAGGAAATAATTTTAGTGCTTTGAAGGCAAAAATGTGATGAAAAGCATACTTTTATCTTCTTAGATAATAAGAAGACCACACTTTAAAGCTTACTAAATGATCAGCCCTTTAAATAACAGTGCCATTTTTAAGGAACTCTAGATCATTCAAGTCCTTCATTCCATCCACAAGCATTGTTGCCATTCACAAATCATTGTCAAAGTGAATTTCCAGTTCTTTTTGATATTTCAAATGGTTTAGGAGTAACATAAACAATAATTCAAGTTGTTGAGAAAATTTAATTTAGAATAAGCAAGCAAATCAGATTCAACTCCATAGCATAACCTTTAGGAAAAATGAACTGAGGAATATGGCATGTCCTTTGTAATTTAATATTAGACATTAGGGCAAAATGCCAGAAGCAGACTCTACAAGGAAACCGAAGTCTTTGATAATATATATAAAAGATTACCCAGGGAAAAGTAATTTTACTTACATTTTCTATTGTATGATAACATTTTTGTCTGCTAATGAGAGACTCAAAAATATTTTAATTATGATATGAAAAATGTATTGACATAAATGAATGAAATCAGGGCGTAGATGGTACAGGAGCTGGGTGATTCTTTAATTATTTTCATTATTTTGAATGATCTGGTATTTTTGTATTGTGGAAGTATGAATGTGTGGAGAGCCCTGCAGGGAGTCTATCTGCATGATAGGCTTGACTATCTCACTGGAACATCAGGAGGCTGTTCACAGAATCTGGTCTTTTCATCCTGCCCCATACAAATACCGGTAGCTGCTAACAACCACCTTTTCACCCCCTAGTAGCTGCTAACGACCACCTTTTCACCCCCCATACAAACACCCGGTAGCTGCTAACAACCACCTTTTCACTGCCCTAAGCAAGCATCCTGCAGCTCCTACGCCCAATGAAAAAGCTTCCTTATTCTAAGCATATAAATACCCCAGTGTGAAAAAATAAAATTTGGCAGCTTGATCAGAATCCTTGTCTTGCTGTCCTTCTTCGTGTCTCTTGTCCCTTCATTCCTTCTCGCTTAGGTTCACTGCCCTCGTTGACGTCCTGCGGGTCGGGACATGAATATATTTTATATCTGTGCAGGAAAGGTTGATTATTAGATAAGTGTCTGATACCCAATGTCAGGAATCTAACCTGAGTCAGAGTGGTAAATGTGTGTGTGTGTGTGTGTGTGTGTGTGTGTGTGTGTGTGTGTGTGTGCCTGCAAGCATGTATTTAGAAGGAAGAATCTTATTTTCCTAAGGTATATACTTAATTGTATTAGTTATATTACATTAATGACAGCAGATTAAGGTAATTAACATTTTGACACATATGTTTATATTCCTATGATTGCATGAACAAACTAAAAAGTTATTTTTGGTGTATGAGTTTTGTGGAAGGTCAGCTGAAAGTATAAACATTTGGAATCTTGAGAAAGATACCAATGGCAATCATTTCAGTGTAGATCAGTTTTAGACAACACTTGCAAGGATATATAATCATATTTGAAAGTGCAACATTGCTTTATTTTCAAAAGCTACACTATTCTATAACTTTGTAGGAAATTTAAATTATGGAAACATAAAAGTAATGTGATTATTTATTGCATACAGTTTTACACTTTAGTTTTGTCAAATCAAAATACCATTTATTTCTACTGTATAGGAGGAAAACCCTAAATATTACAGTTTAAGCCATATTTCATTTTGGGAAGCCTTGTCTGTATGAATACGTTTATTTCTTTTGTTTCTGCTTTCCTATTCATAATTCTGTTTCTCATAGTATTATTCTAAGGACAAGTTCTTTATCCCAATTTGGGGCTTGAATATAACTCATGCTCAGTTTGCTAACAGTAGTCAGTCTACCATTTGAACCATGTCTCCAGCCCAGAAATTTTTGAAGTTAATTGGAGATAGAACCTCATGAATTTTCCTACCATTCTGAAAACCATTATCCCCCAAGTCTCATCCTTCTTAATCATTAGGATTATAAATTTGAGTCATGGACCCCAAGAGTCAATGACTTTTCATGTCTTATAGATTCCACATGTTTGCTAGTAATTGTAATAATAAACTACCACAGATTGGGTAGCATTAACACTGTAAATACATTCCCTCTGAGTTGGTGGAACTAAAACTCCAAGATCAGAGTTGGCTCCTTCTGAGTCCTCTTTCCTTGGAATATTCAAGGCCTTCTGCTTCTCTTGGAAGAGAGTTCAACTTAAATGCTACCTTTGAGATTCTCTTTCCCAATGCAGTCACTTTCTAAGGCAATGGGTTTTTGATCTTTAGTGTGATTTCAGTAGGACAGTATCCAACACATAATATATTACTTAATGGATAGGAGAAAATCTCTAATAGGAAATTATTTGGTTTGGGCATGGAAGTTATGCTATATTTAAAAAAAATAACAAAAGAGGCAAAGGTTTTATTAGAGCTTGTAAAATGAGTATGAAGTCTTGACCTCAGACATGCCAAATTCTTACCCTGACACACACTTAAATGCCTAGGAATACTGGATGATTGAACCCAAAATCCTATACTTGTGAAACAGCATCTCTTTTATTGCCATACCAGCAGATTGTAATTTGGTTGCTTATTTTGAGGTAGTATCACTATGCCTGGGCCTGCTTGGACTGCGGTCCTCCTAACACAAGCAAAACACATTGCACCCAGCAAATGGTTAGAGTTTCTGAAACTTCTTTTTTTTGTGTGGGCTTGCCTGGAACTGCAATACTCTAATCTATGTTTTCTAAGTAGATAATATTGCAGGTTTGAGCCACTTTATCCAGTAAAACTATACAATTTCAAGATATCTTGATATTGTGTATATTTGTGCTTGACATATTGCTAACCTTAATTTAATTTTCTCCCTCTTTTGTTTAGTACTCTGAGTTGAAAATATTGACTTTCTTGATATACATGGCTTTGTTTTGGGTGGAATCCCATCACAATCCAAAAAATCTCCCAAAAAGTTTATGTCAAGAATCATGGAAAAAAGGCTTCAGGTTGAAAAAAAAAACACTGATCCTTAACTTATAATTGCAGTATATTTATAATGTTAGTCAATGCTTTCTGAAGTATGAGAAGAGAAGGAAGACAGAAATGTGAAAGGTGTCATCTCTGTAGAATTTCTGTAGTTGTCACTTCATGTTATCTTTCTTCCTTAAGGCTTGCTTTATTAAAACCCTCTGGGGACTGGGAAGGTGGCTAGTGGTAGAGCGCTTGCCTTGCATGCCTGAGGCCCTGGGTTCGATTGCTCAGCACCACATAAGTAAAAAGAAAAAAGCCAGAAGTGGTGCTGTGGTAGAGTGCTAGCCTTGAGCTGAAGAGCTGAGGGACAGCACCCAGACCCAGAGTTCAGGCCCCACGACTAGACCCAAAAAATAATATAAACTGAATAACAACAACAACAGTAATAATAACAGGAATAACAATAGTAATAACAATAGCAACAACCACAGTAGTAATAATAGTAACAATAACAGCAATGACAGTAACAATAACAACAGTAACAATAACACTAATAACAACAATAGCAATAATAACAACAATAACAACAACAGTAATAATAACAATAACAGTAATAATAACAGCAGTAATAATAGTGTTAATAATAGCAACAACAACAATAATAGTCACAACAAGAGTAATAATAATAACAATAACAACCATAAAAGTAATAACAGTAGTAATAAGAGTAACAATAACAACAACAATAACAGTAATAATAGCAAGAACAATAGAAATAATAGCAACAACAATAACAGTAATAACAATAGTAACAATAACAGTAATAACAATAGTAATAACAACAGTAATAACAACAGTAATAATAACAACAGTAATAATAACAATAGTAAAAAAATAACAGTAATAATAGTAATAATATAGTAATAACAATAGTAACAACCACAGTCATAATAATAGTAACAATAACCGTAACAACAGTAACAATAACAGTAATAACAACAGTAATAACAATAGTGACAATAGTGATAGTAACAATAACAACAGTAATAATAATACTAACAAGAGCAATAACAATAGTAACACCAGTAACAATAACAACAACAATAATAACAGTAAAAACAACAGTAATAACAATACTAATGATAACAGTAACAACTATAATAACAATAGTTTTAATAATAGTAATAACAATAGCAACTACCCCAGTAGTAATAACAGTAACAATAACAACAATAACAATAATAGTAATAGTAATAACAACAGTAACAATAACAGTAACAATAACAGTAACAATTGAAAGACCCCCGTCGGCGTGGGGTGCCCTTCGATCTGAAGAGACCCTTCCCCAAGGAACAACGAGACCACTTGTGTGGATGCAAACAGCAAGAGGTTTATTCGGGCATGCCTCGGCTCCCAGGTGCACTCAACCTCGAGATCCACAAGGTTCGGGTTGAGTGTCTGGGAACCGGTTACACGGGTACCCGGGGCGACAAAGTCTATCGGGAGACTTGCGTGCCTAGTGCCAGAAAGCACCCTATTTTTATGGGCAGCAGAAGCGAGGTTACAGAAGCGAGATGCGTGGTTACAGACTATTGATTGGTTAATTTTAAATTACGCTCAGGGTGGGGATTGGTCAGGTTAAGCTGGCCAGATGGGGCAGGCGGGGTTGGGGGAAAGCTGACGTGTTGGTACTTGCCCCGGCAAGTCTGTGCTGGTCGTCATGCACCGAAACTGTTCGTTCCCTAATTTTGACAAGTGATTTATTACCTCCTGACCTACCCTGCCATTATAGCTAAGTTTTACAGGAAGGGACGGGAGGGTCGGCTATTTTTCAGGAATGCCTGGCTCTAGGGCATGTGCTGGAGTCATGCTGAGGTCTGCAGGCGGTGACTCAGTGGTTAATTGCCTGCGTCCTGCTTTGCTCTCTTAGGTATGCAGGGGAAGGGGCAGCAGTTTTTCTTAAAGGCTCAATGGGGGCTTAATGGGTGAACATATACTGGAGTCTGGGGTCTTTCATTCCCCCATTTTCTTTTTGCCTGAATGAAATCCTTCATTCAACTGGAGATTCCTCCGTTAATTTAAGTTGATGATATTGTTGGGTTAATACTAGGGCCTGCACGACCGATAGGCGGTCCTTACAAATTGTATTAGGCGATTTACGATGCAGGGGCCCACAGTAAGGATTAACATGAGGAGTATTAGGGGTCCCATTAAGGATGATATTAGGGTAGTAAACCATGGAGTCCACAACCCTTCATACCAAGTTTGTTGAGACTCAAATTCTCGCTGTCTATTGTTTAATCTTTCTTCGAGTTTGTCTAGGGTCCTGATTACCACTCCTGTTTTGTTAGCATAAAAACAACATTCTTCCTTTAAGGCTGCACATAGGCCCCCTTCCTTTAGAAAAAGCAAGTCTAACCCCCTTCGATTTTGGAATGCTGAGTGCTGAGTGCGATTTTACGGAGTTTGTCAGCGCCCAGACAGACTAATGTAGAGGAAAACAAACTTTTATCAGCAAAAGGTTATACAATCTTGCTGCAAGGCTTCGTTCTTGGATGGTCACCAGCTGGTCGCCTGATATACCAGCTGTACTTGTAAGCTCCAATTTTAAGACATACTCATACCATTTGCGACATACTTAAACTTTCTGAGGTTTGTCTTAAAGACAATCCTTACTTTTTAAATTTCCCCAATTCTCTTTCCAAGGCTTTCTTTACTTCCTTCTTTCTTTACAATTCCTTTTCCAAGGCTTTCATTACCACCCTCTTTCTTTACAATCTCTTGACCATCTTTGTGGCTGTAGTTTAAAACTGCCCAATTTTCCTTTGGCTTGCGGAACCTTTATCTTAGAACAGCCTTAAGGCACCACCGTGATGCAGAAGCTTGCTAGATTTTAAGGCTAAGAGTATTACCTCTATTGATAACACACTCAGGTTATTACCATATCAGAGTCAAACTAGGCTGTGAACATAGAGTGGATTTCCAGTTACTATGCACTGGAGTGCCTAAGACAAGCAAGCCAGTGATATCCTTGTCCCCAATATCCACTGTGGGAAGAGAGGGTTTCTGGATATCACCCAAAAGAATGTCCCACAAGATCTTAGATTTAGCAGCAGTCAACCATGAAGCAGACTTAGGTGATGGAATCAAGCAGGAGTTCCTCCAAGTGACTGTCAGGCCGTCAGGCAGCAGCAGCAGCAACCGGAACAGCAGGGTCTCTCAGTGGCTCCAAGGGACTGTCGTCACACCTCATGCTGGGCTGTAAATTCCTACACAGACTGGTTAAAGATACATTGCCTAGGCTTGGCAGGCTTTGATCCTGCTGGTTTTTAAGATCTTTTAAACAATAGCTCAGGACAATTTACCAAAATCACAACTTTTTACTAACCAGATATTTTTGTAAATAGACACAGAAGGCTTAGTCTTGTAACCATCTCTGACAAATGCAGTCTCCACACCTTGCACACCTACAACAGTTAACACTATTTTTTATGCCCTTATTAAAAATTATTTTATCTATTTTGCCTCATTTTTCCAAAACTGACTCTGGACTCTTGATCTTAAAATGGGGGTAGAAGGGCGAAGGTCCATCTTCTGTAACTTCTTCAAGCTGACTTTAGGGGCGTTGATCTTACCTAGCCAGGAGCCTATAACCTTAGCCTATTTTACAAAGAGGCCATCAGGGTTAGAAGTCATTAAGAACAATATTTAACTTTTGACAACTGCACAGACCTTTTTTCCAGCTATAGCAGTATAGCTTGTTTAGCACTCTGGTTTGTAAAAGCATCTTTCTGGATGACTTAGGAATGTGATCTTTAGTAACCCTAACACAATGCCTGAGTTACCTTTGCAGGCCTTTAGACAGATATCAATAGAAACACACTCTCAGGTTTACAAACTTTTTCCTGAGAAGATGAATTTCATGTAACTGGTGTCAGCTCAATATTACTGCCAATTAGAGCTTTTGGCACATAAAGGGGTTAAGATTTAAACTACCCCCCACATTTTATAACATTAGCTTTTTACTATCACAGAGGACTGGCAAGTTCCTGTCCCTTACAAGGTAGTCATGAACATTAGGCATGCTTCCAAACTATCTTCCTATGACCTCCCGGCTCTGATCAGTTTTGAAGGGCCATGCACAAATGACTCTAGGATCTGACATTTCTGCCATCCAAGCAGTGGCTTACTGCCTCTGGATGCTCCACCATTGCTTTTTGTCCCAGGAGTGTCTTCTCTACATTGGGATAAATGCCTCATTGGCATTTTCCTTAGCTGGTTGCTGGACTTGAACTCAGGGCCTGAGCACTGTCTCTCAGCTCTACAGCTCAAGGCTAGCACTCTGCCACTTTGAGTCCCAGACTCGGGGCTTGAATGCTGTCCCTTAACTCTTCAGTCCAGGGCTAGTACTCTGCCACTGTGAGTCCCAAAGCATTTCTGCTTGCTCTTTCAGCACTCTGCTGGCTGAGTAGAGGTGACAGTCTCACAGGGACCTTTTTGTGCCCGGGCTGGCTTTGAACCGGTTTGCAGATCAATGAGTCTTACAAAAGGCCATTTTACTCCAATTAAAAGCAACAAGGTGGTCAACATAGAAGTAGCTTTTAAGCATGCTCTTACCTGAAACTTATTAAGAGTCAAAGTTACATCTGACAACTTGTAAGAATCCTCTGTGCTTTGCTTTGGGCTTGCTGGAAACTTAAAAAACCTAGAAGAGCAAACTAGAATAGCAATTATTTTGATAATCCTAATTTTTTTCTTTTTTTTTTTTTGCACATTGAGGCCAATGTCAAGAATGATTTTACATTTACATTTAAACTTTACATTTAAACATTCCCTATTTTTTTTAAACCTCTTATTAATCACCTTTAATATTTTATACTTTAGTTTTCATTTGCATTTTGAAAAGATCCCTTGAAATCTTGAGGCCAAGTGTCACTCATTGTCTCTTGGCTGCTTGTTTTAAAACAGACACACATTAAGATTTTTAAACTCAAATGACAATTTTCCTTAATGCAAGAATTACAGTCACCTTTACTATACCACAAAGCTAGATTTAACATCTTTATAACTTTTAAAAACATCCTAATTGCAGAACATAATTGAAAGTAAGCCACATTATACAAATAACTTTTTACCCTCTTTTTAAGGCCTTCCTAATTTTAATGTTAACACATCCAAGGGAAAGTTTTAGCAATACTAATCAGATCATCACATCATTCATTTTAACCATCATGTTTTCAGTGCCTATCTGCAGGGAAAAGAGACAGAACAACGATGGGCCACTTGGCCCCTCCTATGGAATAGGCAGGCACACACCCAATCTGACTCTTTAGGGTTAGATGAACTGCGTTTGTGCCAGTTTGCCTCATCATGCTTGGACTCCTCCCAGGGCCTGTCCCACTGCATGACCAGCTGAACTGCACTTCTGCTTGTTCACCCTTCACCCCTAAAGATAGGTTTTCTGTTGGTTTCTAAGTTTTTCCCCGTCTCTTCTCTTGGTTCTCAAATGAAATACAGTTTTAGATAGAACAGGTAACATCTTTGACAGTGTTAAACTAACCTTTACATTTAAATTTCTAATTTTTATCCCCAAATTTTAGCCAAGGGAATTAGACTCCAAACAGCCAATGCATTTTTGTTAAGCCAGATAACTTGATTACAGTATAAACAGACTTATGCATTTTAAAATATTAGTTTTTAAAATACCAGATTTTCTAATTTGCAAGTTAAAGAACCTTTTAAAAAGCCATTTAAAACAATGTGAAGATTTTTAAAAATTTTTGGTAATGTCCAAACCTCATAACCTTTTGAAATTTAAATTTAAATCACCCAATTGTTACAGCATGCTGACAATTTTTTTTTGTCTTTGAACACGTTCACAGACACACACAAAACACACAGATCTTAAAGCGCGCAAAAATCAAAATCAGTTGTACGTACACTTTCTAAAGGTTTTAAACAAAAAAATTTAAGACAGTATTTCTTTTAGAACTAGGTACCTTTGTTGTGCTTCATTTTCACAGAGCTTGCTTGTTAGCAAGGCTTATGAATCTCTTCTGAGTTGGAGGAGGGCTGAGGGAGGGAGTCACCTAAGACTAAACTGGCCTGATTTTTTTTTTAACCCAATTTTAGACAGAACTAGCTGAAAAGTCCAATCCAGGTACACAGCCTTCTACGCCCTCACCTGTCCTCCAGCAGCCTCCACTGGGAGAAGGTGCAGCCTGAGGCTTGAAGGGAACCAAACTAGCCCAGTAACCCTTCATGCCTCGCGGGGAGGGTGGGCATAGCAGGTCTGTGACCAGGCCCAGCTGGAACTTTTATTCCCTCAGAGATGTTTAAATAAATAAATAACAAAAACACAGATAAACACAAGAACCAAGGATCCACATTTAAAACTGGTACCAATTCTAAAAACAGAACTAGACAAGAACTGAAGGCTGAGTTGGGGACTAATGGGCCCCAGTTTATCCCTACCGGAACTCTGTGCTGTTCCCACTCAGCAAGCTTAATCCAGAGTCTGCTGGGTGAGCCTGCCACACTCACCCAGAACTTTCCTACCCCATAAAACAAACACACTAAAGTTAACAAGACAAACATGTGGCCACAAAGACAAAATCAAGTCTCAGTGAATAGGGCGACATCTCACCACCATTTACTTACCAGGGGACTCAACCCCCCTACTCACCTCCGGAGGATTTTTCTCTTAGAGTCCTGCAGACGTTGACCCGGGGGTCTTCCAAGGCAGAGGCGAATTCCCAGTCATCTTGGGGCAAGGGAAGGAAGTCCCTAGCGGCCGTTCCCTCAGACTGACAGGTTCTCCCCCACACTCAGACCCCCCGAGCCAAGGCCCGAGGCTGAGATCTAACTGAGGCCACCTGCAGATGGTCAGTGGCAATTTCATAATTGACAAACAAGCAAGTTCCCAAAACCTGACAATCTCGGCTCAGGCTGTGACTTCCAGTGATCTATAGTCAGACTTAAGGGGGTTGTTAGTTGCTGCCCCATCCCTTTAAGGACAACAAAACAGACAACAGAAACAATTAACACTAAACAGAAACACAAAAACAGACAGGCGCCAAACAGAAAAAGCGACTTCAGATGGGAGTGGCCGACCATGGCTAAACTCCCCGGGAAGGAGAGAGAGCTGAGGTTGGGAAATTGGAGAGGGAAGGAGTGGGGGAGAGAGCTGAGGGGCAGATGGAAGGGTTAAGGGGGTAGGGATTTGGGGGGCCGGGGTAGATAAGAAGGGTTTCATCCACGGGGGAGGTTCTAAAATAAGAGCTTCCCAAGTAACAATATAAGGGACCTGGTCTGGGTGTCCGTGTGGTCCCGGGTCCATAACTTTGGCCTTGATCTGTAAGGCAATAGTTAGGTTAAAGGTTCCTTCACGTGGCCAGCCACAGTTGAAAGTGGGCCATTCTGATGAACAAAAAGTTATCCATTTTCTTTTTTTAACTTCTACTGAAAGATTGTGAGCTGATGTTTGCACATCCCTCCAGTTCTGTAAAGTAAGGTTAAGTGGTGTCGCGACAGTTTGTCCCATTTTAAAACTGTTAACGAACACAAAAACAATACAGACAACAATACAAACAACAATACAGACAACACTTGGCTTCGCTGCGCGCTGTTGTTAATAAACTGAAAGCAAAACCTGATAGAGACCTGTGTAGTTTTAACTTAAGGTTTAACTTAAGGAATAACACAAGACTATTCACAGTAACACACTCTCCCAAATTTTCCACAGCGAAGGCAAAGACAGCAGATCAACAGAAAAACAAACCACAAGGGCAGAAGCAATGCAAGCAACCAAAACTCTACAACAAACAACATTACAATTATAACTGGTCACGTTACTTTTTCGCTGAGCGGTTTCGGCGATCAACCGAAGGCAAAAACCAGACGGAGACTCGTCTCCCAAGCAATCACGCGTCTAAAAAGGACGGAGTTCCAGAAAACAGGCGGGCCACTTTTTCAGGCCCCGGACAAGCCACTCTTTCAGGCTCCGGACGGGTCACTTTTTCAGACCCCGGACGGGCCACTCTTTCAGGCCCCGGACGAGCCACTCTTTCAGGCTCCGGACGGGCCACTTTTTCAGACCCCGGACGCCCCCAAGACGTCTCCTGGGGGCTGCGGTCGGGAGTACGAGCTCGTCAGCTCCTCCACGGGTCCGCCAGATACGGACGAGAACGGCCGAACTCACCAGATTCGCAAGCGCACAAAAATTGCCCACACAAGACTTCAGACAGCTTACAGACAACACACAGACAATGCACAGACAATACACAGACGCTGGCCAGCTTACCTCCCGAAAATGGGTCGGTGGTCCCTGGGTGGGGGTCTCTATCCCGGACGAGCCCCCAGAATGAAAGACCCCCGTCGGCGTGGGGTGCCCTTCGATCTGAAGAGACCCTTCCCCAAGGAACAACGAGACCACTTGTGCGGATGCAAACAGCAAGAGGTTTATTCGGGCATGCCTCGGCTCCCAGGTGCACTCAACCTCGAGATCCACAAGGTTCGGGTTGAGTGTCTGGGAACCGGTTACACGGGTACCCGGGGCGACAAAGTCTATCGGGAGACTTGCGCGCCTAGTGCCAGAAAGCACCCTATTTTTATGGGCAGCAGAAGCGAGGTTACAGAAGCGAGATGCGTGGTTACAGACTATTGATTGGTTAATTTTAAATTACGCTCAGGGTGGGGATTGGTCAGGTTAAGCTGGCCAGATGGGGCAGGCGGGGTTGGGGGAAAGCTGACGTGTTGGTACTTGCCCCGGCAAGTCTGTGCTGGTCGTCATGCACCGAAACTGTTCGTTCCCTAATTTTGACAAGTGATTTATTACCTCCTGACCTACCCTGCCATTATAGCTAAGTTTTACAGGAAGGGACGGGAGGGTCGGCTATTTTTCAGGAATGCCTGGCTCTAGGGCATGCGCTGGAGTCATGCTGAGGTCTGCAGGCGGTGACTCAGTGGTTAATTGCCTGCGTCCTGCTTTGCTCTCTTAGGTATGCAGGGGAAGGGGCAGCAGTTTTTCTTAAAGGCTCAATGGGGGCTTAATGGGTGAACATATACTGGAGTCTGGGGTCTTTCACAATAACAGTAATAATAATAGTAATAACAACAGTAAAAACAATAGTAATGACAACAGTAATAATAACAGTAACAATAGTAATAACAATAGTATTAATAATAGTAACAACAATAGTAATAATTGTAACAATAACAGTAACAATAATGGTAACAACAGTAATAATAACAGTAATAATAGAAATAATAGTAATAACAACAGAAATAACAACAGTAATAACAACAGCAATAATAATAGTAACTAATAGTAATAACAGTAATAACAACAGTAACAATAGTAACAACAACAGTAATAATAACAGTAATAACAATAATACTAATAATAGTAACAATAGCAACAATAGTAATAATAGAACTAACAGTGATAATAACAGTAATAACAACAGTATTAATAATAGTATTAATAATAGCAACAACAACAATAACAGTAACAACAACAATAGTAATAATAGAATTAATGGTAATAACAACACTAATAATAGTATTAATAATAGTAATAACAATAGTAATAACAGTAACAATAGCAACAACCACAGTAGTAACAGTAGTAACAACAACAATCATAATAGAAATAAGAGTAATAATAATAGCAATAACAGTAATAACAATAATAGCAACAGTAACAATAACAATAGTGATAATAGAAATAATAGTAATAACAACAGTAATAATAGTAAATAAAAATAGTAATAGCAACAATAACAGAAATAATAGCAAGAACAATAGGAATAATAGTAACAATAACAACAAGAATAGTAATAATAGAAATAACAGTAATAACAACAGTAATAACAATAGCAATAATAATAGTAAGAACAATAGTGACAACAACAATAGTAACAATAACAGTAACAACAACAATAACAACAGTAATAACAGTAATAAAACAACAACAATAACAGTAATAGTAACAAGAACAACAATAGCAATAATAGAAATAACAGTAATATCAATAGCAATGTTAAGAGTAATAATAGCAATAACAATAGCAACGACCACAGTAGTAATAATAGTAACAATAATAATATCAATCATACAAATAATAGTAATAACAACAGTAATAACAATAGTAATAATACTACTAATAGTGGTAGCAATAACAACTATAACAATAATAACAGTGATAACAATAATAATAGTAACAACAATAACAGTAACAATAACAATAGTGACAACAGTAATAGCAACAAGAACAATGGTAATAATGAAATAACAGTAATAACAACAGTAATGATAACACTAATAACAATAGTAATAATAATAGTAACAATAGTATCAAAAACAACAATAGCAATACTAATAACAGCAATAACTATGGCAATGCCAATAACAATAATAGAAGTAATAATAGTAACAATAACAGTAATAATAACAGTAATAACAGTACCAAGAGTAATAATAGTAAAACTGAGAATAATAATAACAATAATGGCAATAATCGTAACAACAATGTAGACATAGGAGTAGGAACTATGTTCATAACCAAAACAATAGGAGTAATAACAATAGTAACAACAATAACAGTAAGAGTAATAAAAATAGTAACAATAGTAACAATAATAAGAATAGTAATAATAGTAATAACAATAGCAACGACAACAACAGTAACAGTAATAACAATAGTAATAACAATATTAATAACAATAGTAACAACAGCAATAACAGTAACAACAACAACAATAGTAATAATACCAATAAGCATCATAGGAGAAAGAGGAAGAGGAATAGGAAGTCAGGTGCCTGGTCTCCAAGGAAACCACCAGGAAACCAGAAGTGGCACCATCTTGGTGTCTCTATGGCTCCCAGGGGCCCAAGGCCCCACCCCAGGGACAGGAAACTCCATGAGGAAACTCTGAGCTCCACCAGCAAACCGGAAGTGGGGCCATCTTGGTCTCTGGGGCTCAGGGTCACTCAGGGGTCCAGAGAACCCAGGGTGCTGAATTCAAGAACCAAGAGAGCCTGCCCCCCTTCCCTACCCCCACCCCCAATAACAAAGAAGAGTGGATGGATGGATGGATGGATTGGGTTGATGGATGGGTTGATGGATGGATGGATGGGTGGATGGATGGATGGATGCATTCATGGATGGATGGGTGGATGGATGCATGGATGGATGGGTGGATGGATGCATGGATGGATGGGTGGATGGGTGGATGGATGGATGGATGGGTA
>NW_027202486.1:0-205000 GCF_024711535.1 Dipodomys merriami | reverse complement strand
TAGTTATGATCGCTGTTATTGTTACTCATACTATGATTGTTGTTATTATTGCTATTGTTATTCATGTCATTGTTGTTGTTAATACTGTTATTGCTCTTATTCTCACCTTGACCCAGTTGATTCCCAGCCCTCAGCCCCACCCTGGCCTTGAAGAGCAAGAGACTGAGCTATACTCAGCACAGCCTGATATTTTAAGACCCAAGGCTGATCACCCACCGTCTGCAGCACCAGAGGACACAAAACCAAATAGAACAAATCCCACAGGCAGAGGGGGAGTGGAGGGGCCTGGGCAGGATATAACAGCCATCCATCCACCCACCCATCCATCCACCCATCCACCCACCCATCCATCCATCCACCCATCCACCCACCCATCCATCCACCCATCCACCCACCCATCCATCCAACCATCCACCCATCCATCCACCCATCCATCCAATCATCCACCCATCCATCCACCCACCCATCCATCCATCCATCCATCCATCCATCCACCCATCCATCCACCCATCCATCCACTCATTAATCCACCCATCCACCCATCCATCCACCCATCCATCCATTCACCCATGCATCCATCCACCCATCCACCCACCCCTCCATCCATCCATCCATCCATCCATCCATCAACCCATCCACCCATCCATCCATCCATCCACCCATCTACCCATCCATGTATCCATCCGTCCACCCATCCACCGGTCCACCCATCCACCCATCCACCCACCCATCCATCCATCCACCCACCCATCCACCCATCCATCTATCCATCCGTCCACCCATCCACCGGTCCACTCATCCACCCATCCATCCACCCATCCATCCATCCACCCACCCATCCACCCATCCATCCATCCATCCACCCATCCATCCATCCACCCATCCATCCACCCATCCACCCATCCACCCATCCATCCCCATCCATCCACCCATGCATTTACCCATCCATCCATCCATCCATCCATCCACCCATCCATCCATCCATCCATCCATCCACTCGTGACTCAGTGAGGCACTTCCTGTGTTCATTCCCTTTATTTCCAGAGGTCAGGGAGGCCCTGGGATGGGTCAGGTCTTGGCCTTGTGTCCAGTGTCCTTCTGTCTGTCTGTCTGTCCGTCCGCAGGTCAGTTGAAGGCGGGCAGGCTGAAGAGCTCGGGTTGTATGTCACCCAAGGAGGGCAGCAGCAGGGTGGCCCCGGCCGTTGAGTTCGGGGTCGAGCTGGACGCTGGGCACCATGACCACCTGCATCCCCGCTGCCTGGGCGACCGCCATGCCGTGGGGCGCGTCCTCCAGCACCAGGCACTGCGGGGTCAGAGGGCGAGAGAGACACGCGGAGTGAGAGGTCGGCCGGGGGGTGGGCCGGGTGCCCAGTGTTGGAGGGAAGGAAGGGGGGAAGGAAGGAAGGAAAGAAGGAAGGAGGGAAGGAGGGAAGGAAGGAAGGAGCGAAGGAAGGAAGGATGAAAAGGAAGGATGGAGGGAAGGAACAAGAAGGAAGGAGGGAAGGAAGGAAGGAAGGAGGGAAGGAACGAAGGATGGAGGGAAAGAAGGAAGGAGGGAGGGAAGGAGGGAAAGAAGGAGGGAAGGAGGGAAAGAAGGAGGGAAGGAAGGAGGGAAGGAAGGAGAGAGGGAAGGAAGGAGGGAAGGAAGGAGGGAGGGAAGGAAGGAAGGAGGGAGGGAAGGAAGGAGGGAAGAAAGGAGGGAGGGAAGGAAGGAGGGAGGGAAGGAAGGAAGGAGGGAAGGAAGTAGTGAAGGAAGGAAGGAAGGAGGGAAGGAAGGAGGGAAGGAAGGAGGGAAGATGACCGTTGAGCCACGGCGTGCCTACTGGCATGTTCTGTGTGTGATTTCGAGGCCTCCCCCACCCAGGGCCTGGTGTGGGCCAGGTGAGCACTGTGCCAAGGAGTCTCCCTCCCTGTTCCCCTGGGGCCGTCTGTCCATCCGTCTCTCCATCCGTCCATCCATCTGTGTGATTGTGTGTCTGTCCGTGTCTCTCTGTCTGTCTCTGTGTGTCTGTCTGTCCCTATATCTGTCTGTCTGTGTCTCTGTGGTCGGTCTGTCTGGTCTGTTCTGTGTATCTGTCTGTCTGGACTCATGTCTGTCTGTCTGTCTCTGTATGTGTGTCTGTCTGTGTCTGGTCAAGTGTCTCTGTGTCTGTCTATCTGTGTGTGTCTGTCTCTGTATCCGTCTGTCTGTCTATATGCCTATTTGTGTGTCTCTGTAGTCTGTCTGTCTGTGTGTCTGTCTGCATATGTATGTCTATCTGTCTGTCTATTGGTGTGTGTCTGTCTGTCCGTGTCTCTGTGCTCTGTCTCTCTGTCTGTCTGCGTGGTCTGTGTATCTGTGCGTCTGTCTGTGTCTATCTGTCTGTGTGTGTGTCTATCAGTGTGTCTGTCTGTCTGTGTCTCTGTGGTCTGTCTGGTAGGTCTGTGAATCTGTGTGTCTGTCCCGTCTCTTGTGTCTGTCTGTCTGTCTATCTGTCTGGTCTCTGTGTCTGTGTGTCTGTGTGTCTATCTCTCTGTCAGTGTGTCTGTCTGTCTATCGGAGTGTGTCTGTCTGTCTGTGTCTCTGTGGTCTGTCTGTCTGTCTGTCTATGAGTCTGTCTCTGTGTCTGTGTCTCTATCTGGTTTGTCTGCCTGTCAGTCTGTGTGTCTATCTGCCTGTCTGTCTGTCTGCATGTCTGTCTGGTTTGTCCATGTGTCTATCTGTGTCTCTGTGTCCGTCTCTGCGTCTATCTGTGTGTTTCTGTGTCTGGCTGTCTGTCTGTCTGGTCTGTGTATCTGTGTATCCGTCCATGTCTGTCTGTCTGTGTGTCTCTCTGTGTGTGGTCCATGCAGTGGACCCGAGGCCCGAGGCCTCAGTTTACCTGGTTGACAGGGGGGGGGGATTAGGAGAGAACCTCCGGTTGCAGGCCAGGAAGATGTCCGGAGAACCTGGGGGTGCAGGCCAGGAAGATGTCCGGAGAACCTGCGGGCGCAGGCCAGGAAGATGTCCGGGGCGGGCTTGCTGGCCTTGACCTCGGGGTCATCACCCAGCACCATGTGGTGAAAGGCACCGAACAGTTCCCGGTGTGCGCTGGTCTTGGCCTGGTAGGCCTCAGTCCCTGAGCTGGTGGCCAGGGCGAAGGGGATGCTGTGCTTCTGTATGTGGAGGATCAACTTCTCTGCACCTGGAGACAGAGAGACAGGAGGAGAAGAACTTAGGTCTTTGGTGGCCTAGGGGGGAAATCCACAAATCCATCCATCCACCCATCCATCCATCCATCTACCCATCCACCCATCCATCCACCCATCCATCTATCTATCCATCCATCCATCCACCCACCCATCCATCTACCCATCCATCCACCCATCCATCTATCTATCCATCCATTCATCCATCCATCCATCCATCCACCCATCCACCGATCCATCCACCCATCCATCAATCCATCAATCCATCAATCAATCCATCTACCCAGCCAGCCACCCATCCATCCACTCATCCATCCACCTACCCATCCATCCATCCATCCATCTACTCATCCATCCACCCACCCACCCATCATCCATCCATCTACCCAGCCAGCCACCCATCCATCCATTCATCCATCCATCCATCCACCCACCCATCCACTCATCTATCCATCCATCCATTGACCCATCCATCAACCCATCCATCCATCCATCCACCCACCCATCCATCCATCAATTCATCCATCCACCCATCCATCCACCATCCATCCATCCATCCATCCACCCATCCATCCATCCACCCACCCATCCATCCATCCATTCATCCACCCATCCATCCATCCATCCATCATCATCATCATCATCATCATCATCATCATCATCATCATCATCATCATCATCATCATCATCATCATGGTGACCCAGGAAGGATGTGAACTCCGGGCATCATCATCATCATCATCATGGTGACCCAGGGCGTTTCCCAGGGCGACCGGCTGGGCCACATGCACGCACACGCACGCACACACGTGTATGAGCAGATGACATCTTGTCCCGAGCACTGGGCAGCGAGTCCTAGATAGGGTGGTGGAGACGGCACCGCGTTCTAGAAGGTTCTGAATCCAACGGTCATGGCAGATGGACCGGTGAAGTCTAGGAGGTACACACAGACAGACAGACAGACAGACAGACAGACAGACAGACAGACAGACAGACAGACACACACACACACACACACACACACACACACACACACACACACACACACACACACACACACACACCGGCCCGGGGAAAGGAGATGGTTCTAGAAAGTTTGTCCCTTTTCAGAGTTCTTCACCCAGACAGACAGACTGACAGATGGATAGATGGATGGATAGACAGATGGGCGGATGGATGGACAGACAGACAGACTGAGAGATGGATGGACAAATGGGCGGAAGGATGGACAGACAGACAGACTGATACATGGATAGACGGATAGACAGATGGGTGTATGGATGGACAGACAGACACTGATAGCTAGCTAGATGGATGGATCGATGGACAGACAGACAGACTGATACCTAGATAGATGGATGGATGGATGGACAGACAGACTGAAAGATGGATAGATAAGACAGATAGACAGATGGGTGGATGGATGGACAGACAGACAGACTGATAGATGGGTAGATGGATGGATGGACAGACTGACAGATGGATAGATGGATAGACAGATGGGCAGATGGATAGACAGACAGACTGACAGATGGATAGATGGATAGACAAATGGGTGGATGGATGGACAGACAGACAGATGGATAGATGGATAATAGATGGATAGATGGATGGATGGACAGACAGACAGACTGACAGATGGACAGATGGATGGATAGACAGATGGACAGAAGGATGGACAGACAGGCTGGTAGGTGGATAGACAGACAGACGGATGGATAGATGATAGATAGATACACAGATAAGATACATGAATAAATGGATAGATGGATGGATGGTTGGACAGACAGAGAGATGTATAGATAGACACACAGACAGACAGATAGGTGGATAGATATAGTAGATAGATAGACAGACAGACATGTGGATAGACAGATGGATGGATGGATCCATGAATGGACAGACAGACAGAGAGTAGATAGACAGACACCTGGATAGACAGAGGGATGGATGCATAGATGGACAGACAGACAGATAGACGGATGGGTGGATGGATGGACAGATGGGTGGATAGAAGGGTGGATGGATGGATGGGGGATGGGTGGGTGGATGGGTGGATGGATGGGTGGGTGGATGGATGTTGATTGAATATGGATGGGATTAACATTTACACATTTGAGTGACTTGGACCCAAGTCCTGATACAATATGGGTGGGATTAACGTTTGCACACTTCAGTGAGTTGGACCCAAGTCCTCATCTGGATGGAGGACAGACGGATGGGATTAACATTTGCACAATTGAGTGATGGACCCAACTCCTCTCCATGGAGGAAGGAGGGAAGGGATTAACATTTGCACACTTGAATGAGTTGGACCCAAGTCCTGCTGTTGATGGAATATGGAAGGGATTAACATTTGCACAGTTGAGTGACTTGGACCCAAGTGTTCATCTCAATGGAGGATGGATGGATGGGTGGATGGATGGATGGATGGGTGGGTGGATGGATGAGTGGATGGATGGGAGGGTGGATGGATGGATGGATGGGTGGATGGATGGATGGGTGGATAGATGGGTGGATGGGTGGATGGATGGATGGGTGGATAGATGGGTGGATGGGTGGATGGATGGATGGGTGGATAGATGGGTAGATGGGTGGATGGATGGATGGATGGGTGGATGGATGGATGGGTGGGTGGGTGGATGGATGGGTGGATAGATGGATACGTGGATGGATGGATAGGTGGACGGATGGGTGGATGGATGGATGGGTGGATCAGAGGGTGGATGGGTGGATGGATGGATGGATGGGTGAATAGATGGGTGGATGGATAGGTGGATGGGTGGGTGGATGGATGGATGGAGGATGGATGGGTGGATGGATGTTGATTAAATATGGGTGGGATTAACATTTTCACACTTGAGTGACTTGGAACCAAGTCCTGACCTCAATGGAGTAGGTCAAGCTCTGTCTCTGTCTCTGTCTGTCTGTGTCTTCTTCTGTCTGTCTCTGTCTTTGTCTGTCTCCTCTGTCAGTCTGTCTGTTGGTCTGCGTGTCTCTACCTGTCCATGTCTGTGTCTGTCTGTCTTTGTCTCTCTGTCTCTGTCTGTCTCCTCTGTCAGTCTGTCTGTGTCTCGTTCTCTCTTTCTTTGTCTGTCTGTCTGTGTCTGTCAGTCTACTTCTGTCTCTGTCTTTCTGTCTGTCTGTCTTGTCTGTGTCTGCCTGTTGGTCTGCCTGTCCATGTCTGTCTCACTGTCTGTCTGTCTCTGTCTCATTCTGTCTTTGTCTGTCTCGGTCTGTCTGTCTGTCATCAGTCTACTTCTGACTTCTGTGTCTGTCTGTCTCTTTGTCTCTCTGTCTCTGTCTCCTGTGTCTGTCTGGGTCTCGTTCTGTGTTTCTTTGTCTGCCTGTGTCAGTATCTGTCTGTCTGTCTGTGTCTCTCTGTCATTCTCTGTCTGTCTTTCGTGTCTGTCTGTCATTCTCTGTGTCTGTCTGTCTTTCTCTATGTCTGTGTCTGTCTCTGCCTATGTCTGTCTATCCGTCTGTGTCTCTCTCTGTGTCCATCTGTGTGTCTGTCTCTGTCTGTCTTTGTCCCAGTGTCTGTCTGTCTTGCTCTATGTCTGTCCGTCTCTGTCTGTCGGCCTGTGTCTGTCTCTCTCTGTCATTCCCTGTCTGTCTGGCTCTGCCTCTGTCTGTCTGTCTCTCTGTCTGTCATTCTGTGTCTGTCTGTCTCTGCCTGCCCATGTCTCTGTCTTCTCTGTGTCTGTCTGTGTCCATCTATCTGTCTGTGTCTCTCTGTGTCCATCTGTGTGTCGTCTCTGTCCCAGTGTCTGTCTGACTCTGTTTCACTGTCCCTGTGTCTGTCTGTCAGTCTGTCTCTGGGAACCGCGCATGCGCGTTGCAGGGCAGCGCAGCCCAATCCCGCGCATGCGCAGATCCGTACCTCGCAGAGCCCGGGAGCACACGCATGCGTGTTCCTGCTCGGCGGGGGGGGGGGGCGGGGGGGAGGGACGGGGCGTGCTGGCTTAGGCATGCGCGGTGCAGCGCGGAGGACCTCCCCCCAAGGTGGCACGCATGCGCAGTACCAACCAGACCAACCGAGGGAATCCCACGCATGCACGCACCACACGCTCGGCCCGGACGGTGCCGGACGACTCAACCAGTGCGCATGCGCAATGCGGACGGAACCTCGATCCTCCGGGGTCCCCTAGGCACCTCCCGGCGGACTCAAGCTGTGCGCATGCGCAACTCGACCCTCCAGGGTCCGCTCTGCGCCTCCCGGCCGATTCAACCTGTGCGCATGCGCCGTGGGTCCACACGCGGGAGGGCAGTGGGAACAAGCAGCCAAGGGACACGCATGCGCAGCGGCGCTCTGCCGGGAGCGCTAGGCCCCTCCCTTGCTGACGAACCCTGTGCGCATGGGCATTGGCGCAGGCTGGCTCAGCCCCTCCCAGCTGCCTAACCCTGTGCGCAAGCGCAATGGCGCTCCGCCAGGCCGGCTCAGCCTGTCCCCGCTGAAGAACCCTCTGCGCATGCGCAATGGCTCTCCGCTGGGAGCGTTCGGCCCCTCCCCCGCTAACCCTATGTGCATGCCCAGTGGCACTCCGCCGAGAGCGCGCGCATGCGCGCCCGCGTCTTGGCGCCGGCTGATGACATCGATGCGAGGGCGCCGGCGGCCGCGCCCGGAAATGCAGCCGTGGCGGGGCCGCGGAGCGTCGCCGCCGCCGCCGCCGCCATGGCCACCACTGCGCCGTCCGGATCCGGAAGCGGAAGCGCGCAGGACCCCCGAGGACGCCGACCCGGGCGGCCCCCGTGTCACCGTCGGTGCGTAGAGGCCTCCGGGACGAGGCGCCTTTAAGAGGCGGGGACGCGGGAGGGCGTGGCTTTCTGATGGGCGTGGCGTCGCGGTGGGCGTGGCCTGCAGGGCGTGGAGCTGACGGGAGAGTCAGTGGGGGCGTGGCCTGGAACAGAGGCCATTGGGCCGCTGGGGTTTGGGGGCGTGGCCTGGAAAGACACCATTGGGCGGCTGGACGTAATGCCATTGGTCGGCTGGGCTGGGGGGCGTGGCTTGGAAGTAAGGCCATTGGGCCGCTGGGCCTAGGGGCCATGGCCTGGCAGGAACTAGGCTATTGAGAGTCCTGGCTTTGGGGGTATGGCTTGGAAGTAAGGCCATTGGGCTGCTGGTCCTGGGGGGACGTGGCCTGGCAACAGTGATGCTATTGTGTAGTCTGGCTTTGAGGGCGTGGCCTGGGCGTGCTGCCATTGGATGGCTGGCCTGGGGGGCGTGGCCTGGCAGGAACCAGGCCGTTGGGTGCCCTGGCTTTGGGGACTGAGCACCCAGCACCTCCCCATGGTGACCCAAGGCAGGGACTTAGCACCCACCACCTCCCCATGGTGACTCAGGGACTGAGCACCCAGCACCTCTCCATGGTGACCCAGGGCAGGGACTGAGCACCCAGCACCTCCCCATGGTGACCCAAAGTGGGGACTCAGCACCCAGCACCTCCCCATAGTGACTCAGGATGGGGACTGAGCACCCAGCACCTCCCTAAGGTGCCCCAGATCCAGCAGTAAGCACCCAGCACCTCCCCATGGTGACCCAGAATGGGGACTGAGCACCCAGCACCTCCCCATGGTGACCCAGGATGGGGAATAAGCCCCCAGTACCTGCCCATGGTGACCCAGGACCAAGACTAAGCACCCAGCACCTCCCCATGGTGACCTAGGGCCAGGACTAAGCACCCAGCACCTCCCCATGGTAACCCAGGATGGGGACTAAGCACCCAGCAACTCCCCATGGTGACCCAGGGCCAGGTCTAAGCACCCAGCACCTCCCCATGATGACCCAGGGCCAGGACTAAGTACCCAGCACCTCCCCATGATGACCCAGGGGAGGGACTGAGCACCCAGCACCTCCCCATGATGACCCAGGGACTGAGCACCCAGCACCTCCCCATGGTGACCCAAAGTGGGGACTAAGCACCCAGCACCTCCCCATAGTGACTCAGGATGGGGACTGAGCACCCAGCACCTCCCCATAGTGACTCAGGATGGGGACTGAGCACCTAGCACCTCCCTATGGTGCCCCAGATCCAGGAGTAAGTACTCAGCACTTCCCCATGGTGACCAAGGGCAGGGACTAAGCACCCAGCACCTCCCCATGGTGACCCAGGACCAGGACTAAGCACCCATCACCTCCCCATGGTGACCCAGGGCCAGGACTAAGCACCCAGCACTATCCCATGATGACCCAGGGCTGGGACTAAGCACCTAGCACTATCCCAGGGTGACCCAGAGTGGGGACTAAGCACCCAGCACCTTCCCATAGTGACTCACAATATCCCCCAAGCACCCAGCACCATCCCATAATGACCCAAGACAGGAACTAAGCACCCAGCACCTCCCCAGGATGATCCCCAAGCACCCAGCACCACCCCATAGTAACCCAGGGCTGGGACTAAGCACCCAACACCTCATCATAGTGACCTAGGATGATTCCCAAGCACCCAGCACCATCCCATGACGACTCAGGGCTGGGACTAAGCAACCAGCACCTCCTCAGAGTAACCCAGGACCAGGACTAAGCACCCAGCACCATCCTATGATGACCCAGGGCTGGGACTAAGCACCCAGCACCTCTCCATGGTGACCCAGGGGAGGTACTGAGAACCTAGCACCATCCCATGATGACCCAGGACAGGGACTAAGCAACCAGCACCTCCTCAGAGTAACCCAGAACTGGAACTAAGCACCCAGCACTACCACCTGGGGAACAAGGACTGAGCCTAAGCATTCAGCACCTCTCCATGGAGACCAAGGATAGGAACTAAGCACCCAGCACCTCCCCATGGTGACCCAGGAACGGGACTTCACACCCAGCACCTCCCTACTGTTTACATAAGTCAGGTACCAAGCACCCAGCACCTGCCTATTACTAACTCAGGACAGGTACCAAGCACCCAGCACTTCCCCACAGGGACTCTGGATAATCAGCAAGCACCTAGCACCTCACGTGTGTGTCCTTTCCCTCCCCCTGACCCCATCCCAGGTTCTCCATGTGGCGCGATGACCGCTGGTTGTACAGGATGATGGACTATGTGCCTGGTGGCGAACTCCTCAGCTACCTGCGCGCCCGCCAAGATCCTGTGCGCACTGGCCTTCCTGCAGGTGAGCGGACCAGCAATGATGGGGGCCGCCCATCCATCCATCCATCCATCCATCCATCCATCCACCCACCCATCCATCCACCCATCCATCCATCCACCCATCCATCCATCCATTTACCCATCCATCCAGCCATCCATCCACCCACTCATCCATCCACCCACCTATCCATCCATCCACCTATTCATCCACCCATCCATCCATCCACCCATCCATCCACCCATCCATCCATCCACCCACCCATCCATCCACCCATCGATCCTCCATCCATCCACCCACCCATCCATCCATCCACTCATCCATCCATCCACCCATCCACTCATCCAGCCACCCATCCAGCCACCCATCCACCTATCCATCCATCCACCCATCCATCCACTCATCCACCCATCCATCCATCCACCCATCCACCCACCCATCCATCCACCCATCCATCCACCATACATCCATCCAGAAAGTTCCAGAAAGTTCCCCCAAGGTTCCAGAAGGTCCCAGAAAGTTCCAGGTTTCAGAATAACTCAGCACATTCCCCAGGCAGGCGTTCCCTCCACCCAGACACACCCCAACACTCCCACCCCCCTTCTTTGGCCCAGGAATGATTTTGGGGGGAGGGGGGGAGGGAAGGAGGGTATTGATGATATTGGTATTGGTGTTGGTATTGATACTGATCCTCTCATGGTCTATTGATGATAGGTTTTCCCAGGGGATCTGTTTGATCTAAGGACTTGAGACGCTTCCAGGACAACCCATGGAAGGTTCTAGAAAGAAGCCAGGGCTGGGGCTGGTTTCTGTTTCCTCCCCCCCATTCTCCCCAACATCTGGGACCCAGTTGTGTTCATCCCTTGGGATTCTCCTCCATGGGAGAAGTTGAGGATGGATGATGACATCACCCCTTCCCATGATCTTTTGCGGTGACTGGTCCAGGGTCCCTTGACTATTCTTGTTCTTCTTGTTGTTGTTGTTGATTTATTATGATTAGCTCATGTGCATGGTCTTGTCTTTCCCTTCCCCCTGCCCCAACCAAGCTTCTAGAAGCTTCTGGGACAAATTGCTGATGGATTTCCTGTGTGTGTGTCAGACTCAACCAGAACCCAGCCAATGGCTTCCTCTTCTCAATGCCTGGAAATCCGCCCAACACTTCCTGGAAGGGGGGAGGGGGAGGGGGAATGGAGGAAATGAATAATGAATGAATGAATTCCCTCCTTCCTTCCCTCCTTCCAATCCTTCCTTCCCTCCATCCTTTCTTCCTTCCTTCCCTCCTTCCTTCCTTCCTTCCCTCCTTCCTTCTTTCCTTCCTTCCTTCCTCCTTCCTTCCCTTCTTCCTTCCCTCGTTCCCTCCTTCCTTCCTTCCTTCCTCCTTCCTTCCCTCCAATCCTTCCTTCCTTCACTCCTTCCTTCCTTCCTTCCTCCTTCCTTCCCTCCAATCCTTCCCTCCTTCCTTCCTTCCAATCCTTCCTTCCTTCCCTCTATCCTTTCTTCCTTCCTTCCTTCCCTCCCTCCCTCCCTCCTTCCTTCCTTCACTCCTTCCTTCACTCCTTCCTTCCTTCCTTCTTCCTTCCCTCCAATCCTTCCTTCCTTCCCTCCTTCCTTCCTTCCCTCCATCCTTCCTTCCCTCCTTCCTTCTTTCTAATCCTTCCCTCCTTCCCTCCTTCCTTCCTTCCCTCCCTCTGAAAGATTAAAAATTGACCATTACCATTACTAACTTGCTAACTGCTGATTCTGCTTCTGTAAACTTGCTTACGCTAGCATTGACCCTTCCCTTCCCAGAAATGAGTTAAGAAGTTTCAGGGACCAGATGCCGGCCCCAGGACAAGGTCAGTGGTCATAGATAAAGAACAGACAGTATGTGTTCCTCAGTTCCCATTTAGAAATTCCCCAGACAGGACCTTGAGATAACGACCACCTGGCAAGACCACAAGCTAAGCCAAGTGTCAACCAATCATAGGCCTGTAACCATGTAACCCCCCCCTTAAACCAACCATGGGCCAGTCATTTTACAAAGAGTGTTACAAAATTTCCCGAGTGGCAAGGTGATTGTTGGCGTATATGATGACCTTTAAATGGACCAATCATGGGATGCTTTGTGTTATGCATTAATCTTGTGGTTTTTGCCTTTAAAAAAAGGCTTGTAACCGCTGCTCGGGACTCCCTGTCTGCTCGGGACAGAGAGTACGTTTGCGCAAACATCAAATAAACTCCTCTTGCTTATTGCATCTCCCGGCCTGGAGTCTGAGTTTTCTGGGGCGCCCTCCCGTTGACGAAAGTATCCTAGGGGGCTAGGGTCTTTCATTTGGTGCATTGGCCGGGAACCAGGCACCCCCAAACCCCAGATTCCAGGACCGGCAGGAAGTAAGATAGAGCTCTTGTCTTTTGTGTTTGTCGTGTTCGTTTTATGTTTTGGGGATCCAAAAGTGCCTGTACAGGACGTGTGTGGTGGACCAGAGGGAAAAGCAGACATGCCCACTACCCTGGTCCCGCCCTGGGCTTCTACCCCAGGGTGCGTGAATTTGTGGTGGACTAGAGGGCAAAGCAGACGTGCCCACTACCCTAGTCCTGCCCTGGAGTCCTACTCCAGGGTCGCGTGGAGGGGGGACGAGATCCGAGTGTCTCTGTGTTTGGGGGAGTTAAGGCACGGCCGGCCTCTCCCTTCTGAAGTTTCTCTCCTCATTTTTGCTCACTCGGGGACCGCGCGGCGTTTGTCTAGTCTTGTCTGTGTGTGTCTGACATTAATTGTCTTTGGTGTTTGTTTTGTGACTTTCAAGGAAATGGGTCAACAAGCGAGTCACTCCTAGGACACCTGAGACCTTGTCCTAGTTCGTTTAAAAACAAAAACCGCTGGTTCTGCTTTTGTAACTTGCTTGTTTGTCACTTATGAATCTGCCACTGACCACCTGCGAGTGGCCTCAGTTAGATCTCAGCCTCGGGCCTTGCCTCGGGGGGGTCTAAACGTGGGGGAGAACCTGTCAGTCTGAGGGGATGGCTGCTAGGGACTTCTTTCCCTTGCCCCAAGATGACTGGCAATTCTCCTCCGCCTTGGAAGGCCCCTGGGTCAACGTCTGCAGGAATCTAAGAGAAAAATCCTCCGGAGGTGAGTAGGGGTGTTGAGTTCCCTGGTAAGTGAATGGTGGTAAGATGTCACCCCATTCACTGAGACTTGATTTTGTCTTTGTGGCCACTTGTTTGTCTTGTTAACTTTAGTATGTGTTTGTTTTATGTTTTCTGGGGTAGGGAAGTTCTGGGTGAGTGTGGCAGGCTCACCCAGCAGACTCTGGATTCAGCTTGCTGAGTGAGAACAGCACAGAGTTCCGGTAGGGATAAACTGGGGCCCATTATTCGCCAACTCAGCCTTCAGTTCTTGTCTAGTTCTGTTTTAAAATTGGTACCAGTTTTAAATGTGGATCCTTGGTTTTTGTGTTTATCTGTGTTTTTGTTATTTATTTATTTGAACATCTCTGGGGAAATAAAAGTTCCAGCTGGGCTCAGTCACAGACCTGCTATGCCCACCCTCCTTTGAGGCATGGAAGGTTACTGGGCTAGTTTGGTTCCCTTCAAGCCTCAGGCTGCATTTTCTCCTTGTGGAGGCTGCCAGCAGGGAAGGTGTAGAAGGCTGTGTGCCTAGTTTGGACTTTTTCAGCTAGTCCTGACAATGTAACAATTTGTAAAGTGCTCTTGTTTAAAATTGGATTAAAAAAAAAAACTGGCTAGTTTAGTTTCAGGTGACCCCCTCCCCCAGCCCTCCTCCAACAGAAGGGATTCAAAGAGACTAATTAGTGAATTGCCTTGCTAGATAAGCAAGCTCTGGAAAAATAAAGCCCAACAAAGGTACCTAGTTTAAAAGAAATACTGTCTTACATTTTTGTTTAAAAACTTTAAAAGGTGTACGTATGACTGATTTTGATTTTTTGGGTGCTTTAAGATCTGTGTGAGTGTTTTGTGTGTGTGTCTGTGAACTTGTTCAAAGATAAAAATTGTCAGCATGCTGTAACAATTGGGTGAGTTTAAATTTAAAATTCAAAAGGTTGTGAGGTTTGGACATTACCAAAAATTCTAAAAAAAAAAAATCTTCACATTGTTTTAAATGGCTTTTTAAAGATTTTTTAACTTGCAAATTAGGAAATCTGGTATTTTAAAAACTAATGTTTTAAAATACATAAGACTGTTTATACTGTAATCAAGTTATCTGGCTTAACAAAAATGCATTGGCTGTTTAGGATCTAGTTCCCTTGGCTAAAATTTGGGATAAATATTAAAAATTTAAATGTAAAGGTTAGTTTAACACTGTCAAAGATGTAACTTGTTCTGTCTGTCTAAAAACTGTGTATTTCATTCAAGAACCAAGAGATAAGAAAAGGAAAAACTAAAAGTGTGGCTGAAATTAGGAAAGCAACTCCATTTGTAATAGCCCCACAAAAAATAAAATACCTAGGAATTAACTTAACCAAAGAAGTGAAGGACCTCTATGATGAAAACTTTAAAATCTTGAAAACGGAAATCAACACAGAACTTAAAAAATGGCAAAACCTCCCATGCTCCTGGATTGGCAAGATTAACATCGTGAAAATGGCAATACTTCCCAAGGCTATCTACAAATTCAACGCGATACCTATCAAAATTCCACCCTCATTCTTCAAGGAAATAGAGGAGGCAATCCAAAAATTCATATGGAACAATAAAAGACCCCGAATAGCAAAAACGCTCCTCAACGGAAAGAACACTGCTGGAGGAATATCAATACCAATTTCAAACTCTACTATAAAGCCATAGTAATCAAAACAGCTTGGTATTGTCATAAGAACAGACCTCAGGACCAATGGAATAGAATTGAAAACCCAGAAATGAACCTACAGACCTATAGCCATCTAATCTTCGATAAGGAAGCTAAAACAATAGAATGGAAGAAAGACAGCCTCTTCAGTAAATGGTGCTGGCAAAATTGGTTAACTACATGTAGAAAACTAAAGCTAGACCCTTATATATCACCCTGCACCAGAATCAACTCCAAATGGATCAAAGACCTTGAAGTCAAAGCAGACACTCTGAAAACATTACAGGATGGAATAGGAGAAACCCTAGGTCTCCTTGGCTCAGGCCGAAATTTTCTGAATAGAGACCCGGAAGCACAACAAATCAAAGAAAGGTTGGACAAATGGGATTGCATAAGGTTGCAGAGCTTCTGCAGGGCAAATGACATAGCTAGCAAGATCAATAGAAAGCCGACCGATTGGGAGAAGATCTTTACTAGCCATACAACGGACAAGGGTCTCATATCTAAAATATACTTGGAACTCAAAAAATTAAACCACCCAACAACAAATCCTCAAAGAAACAACTGCCCAATAAATGAGTGGGCAAAAGACTTAAAGAGAAGCTTCTCTGAAGAAGAAAGAAGGATGGCCAATAGACACATGAAGAAATGTTCAACATCCCTAGCCATAAAAGAAATGCAAATCAAAACAACATTGAGATATCACCTCACTCCAGTTAGAACAGCAAAAATCAAGAACTCTAACAACAACAGATGCTGGAGGGGATGTGGACAGAAAGGAACCTTACTTCATTGTTGGTGGGAATGTAAACTTGTTCAACCACTTTGGAAAGCAGTATGGAGGTTCCTCAGAAGACTTCACATAGATCTCCCCTATGATCCAGCAATCCCACTTTTGGGCATTTACCCAAATGTTTACAAACAAGACCACACTAAAGCTACCAGCACAACTATGTTTATTGCAGCATTATTTACCATAGCTAAGATATGGAACCAACCCAGATGCCCCTCAGTAGATGAATGGATCAAGAAAACGTAGTATATATACAAAATGGAATTCTATGCCTCCATCAGAAAGAATGACATTTCCCCATTTGTTAGGAAATGGAAAGGTTTGGAAAAAATTATATTAAGTGAAGTAAGCCAGGCCCAAAGAAGCATAGGTCCCATGGTTTCCCTTATTTGCAATATCTAGTATAGGTATGAGTCAAGCGGAAAAGGTCAGATAATGTGATGTTACGAAAATGAAACCTTAAATATGTATTTCAATGTTTTCGTTTCTTTCATGCATGTGTTTCTAACACATTTATAAGATTATTTCTTTGTTGCTTTGTATGTCCCTCCCCCACAATGTAACCCCCGCTTTCACTATATTTGATGTCAGTATAACATGTGGAGGAGATGGGGACAAACAAGTCGTTTAAGGATTCAGGTGGACCTGTTGCAACAATGAGAAGTACAAAATGTCATGTCAAAACCAGCTTTACAATGTCGGTGTGGGGGGGGAGGGGGGTATAATTGGGTGGGGGGAGGGGGGTATAATTGGGTGGGGGGAGGGGGGAGGCGGGGAAGGGAGGTGAAGGGTAAACAAAGGAGGAGGCTGCAATGCTTGGTAAGAAATGTATGCATTATCCTGCCCATGTAATTGTAGCACCTCTGTACAGTATGTTCTCAAATAAAATAAAATAAAATTTAAAAAAAAAAAAAAAGAAAAGGAAAAACTAGAAGCCAACAGAAGACCTATCTTTAGGGGTGAGGGGTGAACAGGCAGAAGTGCAGTTCAACTGGACATGGATGGTGGGACAGGCCCTGGGAGGAGTCCACACATGGTGAAAGAGGGCAAGCTGGCACAAACGCAGTTCATCTAACCCTAAAGAGTCGGATTGGGTGCGTACCCATTCCATAGAAGGGGCTGAGTGGCCCATCTTTGTTCTCTCTTTTCCCTGCAGACAGACACTGAAAACATGATGGTTAAAATAAGTGATGTAATGATCTGATTAGTATTGCTAAAACATCCCCTTAAATATGTTAACATTAAAATTAAAAAGGCCTTAAAAAGAGGGCTAAAAAGTTATTTGTATAATGTGACTTGCTTTTAATGTTTTACAATTAGGATGTTTTACAATTAGGAAGTTATAAAGGTGTTAAATCTAGCTTTGTGGTATAGTGAAGGTGACTGTAATTCTTGCATTAAGGAAAAATTGTCATTTGAGTTTAAAAGTTTTAATGTGTAAAAACAAGCAGCCGAGACAATGAGTGACACTTGGCCTCAAGATTTTAAGAGGTTTTTTATAAAATGCAAATAAAAACTAAAGTATAAAATATTAAAGGTGATTAATAGGAGGTTTTTAAAAAAATAGGGAATGGATTTTTGGGTATAAAGTTTAAATGTAAAATTGTTCTTGACATTGGCCTCAATGTGCACAAAGAAGGAAAAAAATTAGGATTATCAAAATGATTGCTATTCTAGTTTGCTCTTATAGGTTTTTATAAGTTTCCAGCAAGCCCAGAGCAAAGCACAGAGGATTCTTAAAAGTTTGTCAGATGTAACTTTGGCTCTTAACAAGTTTCAGGTAAGAGCATGCTTAAAAGCGACTTCTATGTTGACCACCTTGTTGGTTTTAATTGGAGTAAAATGGCCTTTTATAAGACTCACTGATCTGCAAACTGGTTCAAAGCCAGCCCAGGCACAAAAAGGTTCCTGTGAGACTGTCACCTCTATTCAGCCAGCAGAGTACTAGCCCTGGACTGAAGAGTCAGGGGACAGTACTCAAGCCCCAAGCTCGAGACTCACAGTGGCAGAGTACTAGCCCTGGACTGAAGAGTTAGGGGACAGCATTCAAGCCCCGAGTCTGGTACTCAAAGTGGCAGAGTGCTAGCCTTGAGCTGTAGAGCTGAGGGACAGTGCTCAGGCCCCGAGTTCAAGTCCAGCGACCAGCTAAAGGGAAATGCCAATGAGGCATTTATCCAAATGTGGAGAAGACACTCCTGGGACAAAAGCAATGGAGGAGCATCCAGAGGCAGTAAGCCACTGCTTGGATGGCAGAAATGTCAGATCCTAGAGTCATTTGTGTGTGGCCCTTCAAAACTGGTCAGAGCCGGGAGGTCATAGGAAGATAGTTTAAAAGCATGCCTAATGTTCATGACTACCTTGTAAGGGACAGGAACTTGCCAGTCTTCTGTGATAATAAAAAGCTAATGTTCTAAAATATGGGGGATAGTTTAAATCTCAACCCCTTTATGTGCTTTAATTGACAGTAACTATTGAGCTGACATCAGCTACATGAAGTTCATCTGCTCAGAAAAAAGTTTATAAACCCGAGAGTGTGTTTCTATTGATATCTGTCTAAAGGCCTGCAAAGGTAATTTAGGCATTGTTGGGATCTTTAGAGATCACATTCCTAAGCCATCGAGAAAGATGTTTTTGCAAACCAGGGTGCTAAACAAGCTACACTGCTGTAGCCGGAGAAAAGGTCTGTGCAGTTGTCAAAAGTTAAATATTGTTCTAAATGACATCTAACCCTGATGGCCTCTTTGTAAAATAGGCTAAGGTTATAGGTTCCTGGCTAGGTAGGATCAACGCCCCTGAAGTCAGCTTGAAGAAGTTACAGAAGATGGACCTTCGCCCTTCTACCCCCTTTTTAAGATCAAGGGTCCGGAGTCAGAAATTTTGGAAAAATGAGGCAAAAAAAAGGCATAAAAAACAGTGTTAACAGTTGTCGGTGTGCAAGGTATGGAGACTGCATCTGTACTAAGCCTTCTGAGCCTTCTGTGTCTATTTACAAAAATATCTGGTTAGTAAAAAAAAGTTGTGATTTTGGTAAATTGTCCCGGACTATTGTTTGAAGATCTTAAAAACCAGCAGGATCAAAGCCTGCCAAGCCTATGCAATGTATCTTTAACCAGTCTGTGTAGGAATTTACAGCCCAGCATGAGGTGTGACAGTCCCTTGGAGCCACTGAGAGACCCTGCTGCTGCTGCTGCTGCATACCCTAATGGGTAAAGTTCAACGACGGCCTGACAGCCACCTGGAGGAACTCCTGCCTGATTCCATCACCTGAGTCTGCTTCCTGGTTGACTGCTGCTATATCTAAGATCTTGTGAGACATTCTTTTGGGTGATATCCAGAAACCCTCTCTTCCCACAGTGGATATTGGGGACAAAGATATCCCTGGCTTGCTTGTCTTAGGCACTTCAGTGCATAGTGACTGGAAATCCACTCTATGGTCACAGCCTAGTTTGGCTCTGGTATGGTAATGACCTGAGTATGTTATCAATGAAAATTGTAAAGAAGAGGGGGGTAGTAAAGAAAGCCTTGGGAAAAAAATTGTAAAGGAGAGGGGGGTAGTAAAGAAAGCCTTGGAAAGGAAATTGGGGAAAAATTAGTATCCCCTTTAGATAAGAAAGGATTTAAAAAGTAAGGATTGTCTTTAATTGTTTAAAAAAAAAGGGAAAAAAGACAAACCTCAGAAAGTTTAAGTATGTCGCAAATGGTATGAGTATGTTGCAAATGGTATGAGTATGTCTTAAAATTGGAGCTTTCCCTTCTTCCTTCCTTCCTTCCTTCCTTCCTTCCTTCATTCTTTCCTTCCTTCCCTCCTTCCTTCCTTTCTTCCTTCCTTTCCTGTGTCCAATCCTTCCCTTCTTCCTTCTTTCCTTGTCTCCAATCCTTCCCTCCTCCTCTCCTTCCTTCCTTCCTTCCTTCCCTCCCCTCCTTCCTTCTTTCCTTCCTCCCTTCCCTCCTTCCCTCCTTCCTTCCTTCCTTCCCTCCTTCCTTCCCTCCTTCCCTCCTTCTTTCCTTTCCTCCTTCCCTCCTTCCTTCCTTCCCTCCAATCCTTCCCTCCTTCCTTCCCTCCTTCCTTCCTCCCTCCTTCCTTCCCTCCTTCCTTCCCTTCCTTCCTTCCTTCCTTCCTTCCTTCCTTCCTTCCTTCCTTCCTTCCTTCCTTCCTCCCTGGTCCAACCCAGGGCCTAGGAGAAGCACCGAGCTCGGGGCCCACAGCACCCATGCTGGGTGCTGATGGCTGAGTCCTTCCTGTGTGCAACGTGGAACAGCAGCTGGGTGGGGGGAGGAGGGGCGCAGGGAAACTGGAAGCCTCTGCTGCTGTGGCTTTTTTTCTCCTGCAGGCCCTGCATGAATCATGGCCTGGAGGAAGCTGGAAACATCTGGAAGGAATTAGCAGGAAATGAGACCAAGATGTGGGAAAAGCCTGCGCCTCCTCCTCCCACTGTGGCTGCTGCTGCTCCACCTCCTCCTCTTCCTCCTCTTCCTTCCTTCCTTCCTCTTCTTCCTTCCTTCCTTCCTTCCTTCCTTCCTTCCCTCCTTCCTTCCTTCCTTCCTTCCCTCCTTCCTTCCTTCCTTCCTTCCCTCCTTCCCTCCTTTCTTCATTCCTTCCCTCCTTCCTTCCTTCCTTCCTTCGTTCCCTCCACTCCTTCCTTCCTTCCTTCCTTCCTTCCTTTGTTCCCTCCACTCCTTCCCTCCTTCCTTCCTTCCCTCCTTCCTTCCTTCCCTCCACTTCTTCCCTCCTTCCTTCCTTCCTTCCCTCCTTCTCTCCTTCCTTCCTTCTTATGTCTTTCTGTCTGTCTCTGTGAGTCTCTGTATTTCTGTCTCTATCTGTCTCTGTGTCTCTTTCTGTTTTGCAGTCTGTTTGTCTGTCACTCTGTCTCTGTCCATTTGTCTCTATGTCTCTGTGTGTCTGTCTCTGTATCTGTCTGTCTGTCTCTGTCTGTCTGTCTCTGCCTCTGTTCATCTGTCTGTCTGGCTAGCTATGTCTGTCTCTGTCTCTTTCTGTCTCTGTCTGTCTGTCTGTCTGTCTCTGACTCCATTTTTCTGTCTGTTTCTGTTTGTGTCTGTTCATCTGTCTCTGTGTGTCTGTCTGTCTGTCTCTGTGTTTCTCTGTATTTTTCTGTGTCTGTCTCTGTCTGTTCGTCTGTCGGTCTCTCTGTGTGTCTGTCTGTCTTCATCTGTCTGTCTGTCTCTGTGTGTCTCAATCTCTATCTGTCTCTGTCCGTTTGTCTCTGTCTATGTCTCACTCTGTATTTGTCTCTGTCTGTCTGTCCATCCGTCTGTCTGTCTCTGACTCCTTTTTTCTCTTTTACCGTTTCTCTGTCTCTATGGTTCTGTCTGTACGTCTGTCTGTCCCTGTCTGACTCTGTGTCTCTCTGTGTCTGTCCATTTGTCTGTCTCTCTGTCTGCCTCTGTCTGTCCATTTGTCTGTCCATCTGTGTCTGTCTGTTTCTCTATTTCTCTGTCTGTCTGTCTGTCTGTCTCTGTTCATCTGTCTCTCTGTGTCTGTCTGTCTGTCTATCTCTATTTCTGTCTGTCTCTATTTCTCTTTGTGACTTTCTGTCTGTCTGTTTCTCCGTCGGTCTGTTTATCTCTGTGTCTGTCTTTCTGTCTCTATGTCCATTTGTGTCTTTGTCTGTGTCTGTCTGTCTCTGGTTATCTGTCTGTGTCTGTCTGTCTCTCTGTCCATTTGTCTGTCTCTGTCTGTGTCTGTCTGTCTCTCTGTCTCTTTCTGGGTCTGTCTGTCTGTCTCTGACTCCATTTTTCTGTGTTTGTGTCTGTGTCTCTGTCTGTCTGTCCCTGTATCTGTGTGTTTGTCTGTCTGTCTCTGTCTTTCTCTATCTGTGTGTCTGTCTCTCTCTGTGTCTGACTGTCTCTGTTCATCTGTCTCTCTGTGTTTCTCTCTCTCTATTTGTCTCTGTCTCTTTGTCTGTCTGTCTGTCCCTGTCTGTGTGTCTCTCGGTCTCTATTTGTCTCTTTGTCTATCTCTATGTCCATGTCTGTCTCTGTATGTCTGTCTCTGTTCATCTGTCTCTCTGTGTCTGTCTGTCTGTATCTCTCTGCCTATCGCTCTGTGTCTATTTTTCTGTTTCTGTCTGTGTGTCTGTCCGTGTTCATCTACCTCTCTGTGTATCTGTCTGTCTCTTGTGTTTCTCTGTATTTGTCTCTGTCTCTCTGTGTCCATCTGTCTGTCTATGTCTGTGAGTCTGTCTGTCTGTGTTCATCTGTCTCTCTCTGTCTGTTTGTCTCTGTCTCTGTCTGTCCATCTGTCATTCTCTGTGTCCGTCTGTCTCTGTATCTGTTTGTCTCTGTCTATCTGTGTCTGTCTGTCTCTGTGTCTGTCTCTCTGTCCATGTCTGTCTCTGTTCATCTCTCTCTCTCTGTCTCTGTGTCTGTCTGTCTCTCTCTCTGTCTCTGTCTGTCTGTCTCTATATTTATCTGTCTGTATCTCTCTGTGTGTCTCTGTCTGTCTCTATATTTGTCTGTATCTCTCTGTCTGTCTGTCTATTTTTCTCTCTCTGTCTGTGTCTGTCTCTGTTCATCTGCCTCTCTGTGTGTCTGTCTGTCTCTTGTGTTTCTCTGTATTTGTGTCTGTCTCTCCATCTCTCTCTGTCTGTGTGTCTCTCTGTGTCTCTGTCTCTCTCTGTTTATCTGTTTCTGTCTGTGTTTTGTCTCTCTGTCTCTGTCTGTCCATCTGTCATTCTCTCTGTCTGTCTCTGTCTCTCTGAGTCTGTCTGTCTGTTCATCTCTCTCTGTGTCTGTCTGTCTGTCTGTCTCTCTGTCTGTCTCTGTCTGTCTGTCTCTGTCTGTCTGTCTATATTTGTATGTCTGTATCTCTCTGTCTGTCTCTCTGTGTCTGTCTATTTTTCCCTGTCTGTCTGTGTGTCTGTCCCTGTTTATCTGCCTGTCTGTGTGTCTGTCTGTCTCTGTCTCTCTGTCTCTCTCTGTCTATCTGTGTGTCTGTCTGTGTGTCTGTCTCTGACTCCATTCCTCTGTCTTTCTGGCTGCGTTTCCTCTCTGTCTGTCTGTCTATCCCCCCTCCTCCCCCGCCCCCCCACACCCCCTCTTTCTCAGCTCTGTGCCCCCCACCCCACAGGTCTGGCCTTTTCCCCTTCCTCTCCCCTCCTCCTCCTCCTCCTCCTCCTCCTCCTCCTCCTCCTCCTCCTCCTCCTCCTCCTCCTCCTCTTCCTCTTCCTCCTCTCTCTTTCCTTCCAGAACTTTCTCTTCGGCCGTTTCTCCCTCCCCCTCCCCAGCATCCCCCCCTTCCCCGCCTGGCCTGGTGGGGGGGATTCAGGGTCTCCCCATCCCCCTCTCCCCGACCCCCACCCCTTCTTTTTCTTCCGTGCTTCCCCTCCCTCCTTTTCCCACTGACACCCCCCCTCAGCCCAGGCTGTGTGGGGCGGAGCTGAGGCTCAGGCCGCAGCGTGGCGGGGTGGGGACATCTGGGCCTGGGCGGATAAAAGAGGAGCCCGCAAGCTGTGCTGTGCTGTCTGGAGACACAGAACAGAGAGACAGACAGACAGACAGACCAGGTGAGGGGGCCTGGACGAGGGGTGGAGGGGGTGAGGGGATCTTGGGGTACAGGGGATCCTGGGAGGGGGGAAAGGGGGAGGTGTAGGGATTTGGGGGTTCTGGGGGTCAAGGAGGAGAGGTTAGGGGTCAGGGAGATGCAGGGGGAAACATGGTCAATCCTGGGGTTCCCAGGACCCCAAAGTTCATTGGGGGGAAAGCACAAGGATTCCTGGGAAGAGGGGGTCAAAGGCCCAGAGAGCAAAGGTCCTGGGGTGCAGCCAGCAAAGGAGTTCAAAGGTCAAGGAGGGGGGAGACAGAGGTCAGGGGAGGGCGGACACCTGGGACATGGGCAAGATCAGGGAGCCAAGGTCCTGGGGTGCAAAGTTCAGGGGTGAGGGAGTCAGGAAGAGGGGGAATGGGAAGTTCAGGGGTGCAGGGATCAGAGGTCACCAATCTGGGGGGTGAGGGAAGGCATCTGTCACGGGGGTCCTGGGTCCTAGGTTCCCCCAAGTTCAGAGGGGAAAAGCCCAGGGAGCAAAGGTCCTGGGGTGCAGAGTTCAGGGGGTGCAGGGGTCACAGGTCACAGGAATCTGGGGTACCAGGGTCCCAGGGCCCAGAGGTAATGGAAAACCCACCTTAGGGGTGCAGGGTGTCATGGTCCTCCTCTTCCTCCTCTTTCTCCTGTCCTCCTCCTCTTTCTCTTCTTCCTTCTCCTCTTCCTCTCTTCCTCCTCCTCTTCCTCCTCCTCCTCTTCCTCCCCATCCATCCATCCATCTACCCATCCATCCATCTACCCATTCATCCACCCATCCATCCACCCATCCATCCATCCACCACCCATCCATCCATCCATCCATCTGCCCATCCACCCATCCATCCACCCATCCATCCATCCATCTACCCATCCACCCATCCATCCACCCATCCATCCATCCACCCATCCATCCACCCATCCATCCATTCATCCACCCATCCATCCATCTACCCATCCATCCATCCACCCACCCACCCACCCATCCATCCACCCATTCATCCATCCATGAAGCCACGCCCCCTGTGGCTGGTCCAACCCATTCTCTTCCTCCTCCTTTTCTTCCTCTTCTTCCTCCTCCTCCTCCTTTCCTTCCTCCTCATTGTTATTACTATTATTCTCATCATAGTTATTATTATTACTGTTATTGACATTGTTGTTTTTACTATCATGGTTGTTACTGTTATTGTTAATATGATGGTTATGATCATCATTATTGTCATGGTTATTACTATTATGGGTATTGTGGTTATTATTGTTATTGTTGTCATGATGTTTGGGTTATTGTTATGATTGTTATTGTTGTTATTGTTACTATGGTGATGGTTATTATTATGGTTACTGCTATTGTTGTCATGATGGTTATTATTGTTATTGTTGTTGTCATTGTTATTATTATAGTTATTATTGTTGCCATGGTTATTACTATTATGGGTATTATGGTTATTATTGTTATCGTTGTTATTATTGTCATTGTTATTGTTATTATAGTTGTTATTGTTGTCATGGTTATTATTGTCATTGCTATTGTTATTATAGTTATTATTATTGTCACAATGGTTATTGTTGTTGTTGTTCTTGTTACTGTGGTGGTGACGGTCGTTGGCATATTCTTCGCCAAGCCTTCCTTGTTGCTCAGGAGGCTGAGATCTGGAGGATCATGGTTCAAAGCCACCTCCACCCCCTCTCCCCACCCCCCCCAGGACCAACCGAGAGACCTGGATCTCCAGTGAACCCCCCAACCTGGAAAGGTAGGTGAGGAGCTCCGGCCCCGGGTTCGCGTCCCGGGGAGGGGGGGCTGATGGAGGTGGGAGGAAGAGGAGGAGGAGGAGGAGGAGGAGGAGGAGGGTGATGGGTGATAGGAAGCCAGGGGGAAATGGGGTGTTGAGTACTTAGTACTTAGTCCTGGGGAGGGGGGAGGGGGGATGGACAATGACAGAAACAGACAGACAGACAGAAGAGATACACAGACAGATGTAGACACACAGACAGACAGACAGACACAGACATGACACACAGAGAGAGAGAGAGACACAGACAAACAGACAGACCAAGATGTGCAGACAGACAGGGAGAGACAGAGACAGGACAGACAGACACACAGACAGACATACAGACAGACAGAGACACAGAGACTGAGAGAGAGACAGAGACAGAAGAGACAGACAGGCACAGACAGTCAAACTGAGCCAGGACAGATAGACAGAGACACAGAGACAGGAAGAGACAGATGGACACAGGCACAGACAGAGACAGAGACAGAGAGACAGAGATGGACGTGAGAGAAACTGGCACAGACAGACACAGAGAGACAGACAGACAGACAGACAAAGAGACAGAAGAGAGACAGACAGGGAGAGACAGATGCACCGAGACAGATAGACAGAGACAGACATACAGAGGCACAGAGAGACGGGCAGACAGACACAGACAGACAGAGACAAGTGACAGATGGAGAGAGGCAAAAGAGACAGACAGAGACAGGAAGATAGAGACAGACAGACAGACAGACAGACACAGACAGACTAATATGAGACAGACAGATGTAGACATGGAGACAGGGAGAGACCGACAGAGGTAAATGGACAGACACAAGAGACAGACAGATGTGAACAGAGACAGACAGGAAGACACAGAGACAGAACAGACAGACAGAAGAGACACAGACAGATGTAGACACAGAGACAGACAGACAGAGAGAGACACACACAGACAGATGAAGATGTGCAGACAGACAGGGAGAGACAGACAGAGACAGGACAGACAGACAGAGACACACAGACAGAGACACAGACAGACAGAGACACAGACAGACAGACAGGGAAAGACAGATGGCAGAAACAGAAGAGACAGACAGGCACAGACAGACAAACTGAGCCAGGACAGATAGACAGAGACACAGAGACAGGAAGAGACAGACAGACACAGGCACAGACAGAGACAGAACAGACAGACAGAGATGGACATGAGAGAAACCGGCACAGACAGACACAGAGAGACAGACAGACAGAAAAGACAGAGAGAAGTGACAGATGGAGAGAGGTAGAAGAGACAGACAGACAGAGACAAGAAACAGACAGACAGCTGTAGACACAGAGACAGGAAGGGAGATGAACAGACATGGAGAGACAGCAACAGAGAGAGATAGACACAAGCACAGAGAGACAGAGACAAGAGACAGACACAGAGACGGACACAGACAGAGACAAACAGACAGAGACAGAACAGACTGACAGACAGGCAGATGGAGACAGGGAGAGACCGACAGAGGTAGACAGACAGACAGACTGAGACACAGATGTGAACACAGAGACTGACAGGAAGAGACAGAGACAGGACAGACAGACACAAGAGACAGAACAGACACAGACAGACAGACAGAGATAAGAGACAGACAGACTCAGAGACAGACAGAGAGAGACAGATGGACAGACACAGAACAGATAGACACAGGGGCAGACTGACTGACAGAAGAGTCAGACACAGACTGAGACAGACAGACAGACATCAACATACAGACAGACATGAGACAGAGACAGACAGACAGAGACAGAGACAAGTGACAGATGGAGAGAGGCAGAAGAGACAGAACCAAGAAGACAGAGACAGACAGACAGAGAGACTAATGGACAGATAACAGACAGAGACAGAGAGGCAGACAGACAGAGACAGACAGAGGGAGACATGGAGACAGGGGGAGACCAACAGAGATAGACGGACAGACAGACAGACAGATAGGGAGAGACAGATGGATAGAGACAGACAGACACAGACAGAGACAGAGAGACAGAGGCAGAGAAAAGACAGATGGACAGAGACAGGAAGACAGACACAGACAGAACAGACAGACAGACAGAGGCAGATGTGACAGAAACAGTCACAGACGGACAGACAGATACAAGAGACAGACATATGAATACAGAGACATACAGGAAGAGACAGAGATAGAACAGACAGACAGACAACAGAAGAGACAGACAGATGTAGTTACAGAGACGGAAAGACAGACACATGAGACAGAGACACACAGACAGACGAAGATGTACAGACAGACGGAGACACACAGAACACACACAGACAGAGACACAGAGACAGACAGATGGACAGAGACAGAAGAGACACAGACAGAGAGACACAGACAGACATGAGCCAGAGACACAGACATGACTGACAGACAGACGGAGACAGACAGAATCAGAAGAGACAGACAGGCACAGACAGACAAACTGAGCCAGGACAGATAGACAGACATAGACACAGAGACAGGAAGAGACAGACAGACACAGGTACAGACAGACAGAGAGACAGACAAAGAGAAGAGACAAAAGACAGACAGACAGACAAACAGATGTACACAAAGAGACATACAGGGAGAGACAGATGCACCGAGACAGACAGACAAAGAGAACAGACAGACACAGGCACAGAGAGACGGACAGACAGAGAGAGACAAGTGACAGATGGAGAGAGACAGATGAGACAGACAGACAGAGAACACAGACAGATGTAGACACAGAGACAGACAGGAAGAGACAGACAGACAGAGACAGACATGTAGACACAGAGAGAAGAAACAGACTCAGACAGACAGACAGACAGACAGACAGAGGACACAGATGTAGACACAGAGACAGACAAGAAGAGACAGACAGTCAGAGACAGACATGTAGACACAGAGATAGAGAAGAAACAGACAGACGCAGGCACAGACAGATAGATGGGCAGACACAGAGGAGACAGATGGACAAGCAGACACAGATAGAGACAAGTGACAGATGGACAGAGACAAGAGTCACACAGACAGACAGAGACAAAAGACAGACAAGTACAGACAGAAGAGAAAAGAGACAAACAGACACAGACAGGAAGACAGACGGGGACAGACAGACAGACTGAGACAGAAGAAACCGACACAGGCACAGAAAGACAGACTGAGAAGAGACAGACAGACACAGAGAGACAGAGACATGAGAGCCAATGGACAGACAAGAGACAGAAGAGACACAGACAGACAGACATATACACAGAGACAAAGACATGAGACAGACAGACAGATGGAGACAGAGACGGACAGAGGGAACAGACACAGACTGACAGACATGAGACTGATGGACAGACAAGAGACAGACACAGAGATGAGAGCCAGAGCCAGACGGAGACACAGACACAGACAGGGAGAGATAGATGGACAGACAGAACAGACAGACAGACAGATGGAGACAGGGAGAGACCGACAGAGGTAGACGGACAGACAGACAGACTGAGACAGACAGGAAGAGACAGAGACAGAATAGAAAGACAGATACAAGAGACAGACAGAGACAGAACAAAAACAGACAGAGATAAGAGACAGACAGACAGGGAGACAGACAGACACAGGCAGACACAGAGACAGAGAGACAGATGGACAGACACAGAACAGATAGACGCAGGGGCAGACAGACCGACAGAGAGAAGAGTCAGATACAGACAGACAGACAGACAGACAGACGTCAACACAGAGACAGACATGAGACAGAGACAGACAGACACAAGTGACAGATGGAGAGAGGCAGAAGAGACAGACAGACGAGCCAGGAAGACAGAAACAGACAGACAGACAGACAGACAGACAGACAGACAGACAGACAGAGGACACAGATGTAGACACAGAGACAGACAGACAGACACAGACTGAGACAGAAGAGACCCAGACAGACAGACAGACAGATGTACACACAGAGACACACAGGAAGAGAAACGGATAGAGACAGACACAGGCATAGACAGACAGACATAGAGACAAGAGACAGATGGACAGAGACAGAAGAGACAAAGAGACAGACAGGCACAGTCACAGACAGACAAACTCAGCCAGGACAGATAGACAGACATAGACACAGAGACAGGAAGAGACGGACGGACACAGGCACAGACAGACAGAGACAGAACAGACAGACAGAGATGGATGTGAGAGAAACTGGCACAGACAGACACAGAGAGACAGACAGACAAAGAGAAGAGACAGAAGAGACAGACAGGGACAGACAGACAGATGTACACACAGAGACAGACAGGGAGAGACAAATGCACAGAGACAGATAGACAAAGACAAGAGACAGACAGACAGACACAGACAAAGACAAGTGACAGATGGAGAGAGACAGACGAGACAGACAGATGGAGCCAGGAAGACAGAGACAGACAGACAGAGGACAGACAGATGTAGAGACAGTGACAGGAAGAGACAGACGGACACAGGGACAGACAGACAGAGACAGGGACAGACAGACAGACAGAAGAGACAGACATGTAGACACAGAGACAGAAAAGAAACAGACTCAGACAGACAGACGCAGGCACAGACAGACAGATGGGCAGACAGAGGAGACAGATGGACAGACAGACAGACACAGAGACAGGCAGGAAGGGAGATGGACAGACACAGAGAGACAGACAGACAGAGACAGAGACAGACAGGAAGAGACACAGACAGATGGACAGAGACAGGAAGACAGACAGACAGATAGAACAGACCAACAGAGATAGACACAGACACAGAGAGACAGACAGACAGAGACAAGAGACAGACGGGGACAGACAGACTGAGACAGAAGAGACACCAAGACAGATAGACAGAGACAGACGGACAGACAGAAACAAAAGACACACAGAGACAGACTGAGACAGAAGAGATCCAGACAGACAGATGTACACACACAGACGGACAGGAAGAGAGTCAGACAGAGACAGAGACAAGAGACAGATGGACAGAGACAGACAGACATGAGACTGGTAGACAGACACAGGGAGAGACAGAGATAACAGACAGACAGACGTCAACACAGACAGACAGAGACAAAAGACAGAGACAAACAGAGATGTGGAGACAGACAGACATCAACACAGACAGTGATGGAACAGACAGACAGACAAGATCGATGGACAGACAAGAGACAGAGATAGAGAAACCCAGACAGACAGACGGAGATGTACAGACAGATGGAGACACAGAGATAGACAGGGAAAGACAGAACAGACAGACAGAGAGACATGAGACCAATGGACAGATAACAGACAGAGACAGAGAGACACAGACAGAGACAGACAGACAGAGACACAGAGACAGGGAGAGACTGACAGAGGTAGATGGACAGAGACAGGCAGATGTCAACACAGACAGAACAGACAGACAGAGATAAGAGACAGAGACAGACACAGAGACAGACAGAGACAAAGACGGACACAGACAGACAGACAGACAGGGACACAGACAGACAGATACAGACAGACAGAGATAAGAGACAGACAGAGGGAGACAGACATAAGAGACAGACACAGACAGACAGACACAGAGGCAGACAGGGAGAGACAGACCAGACAGACAGACATGAGAGAGACCAATGGACAGATAACAGACAGAGACAGAGAGGCAGACAGACAGACAGATAAGAGACAGACAGACAGATGTCAACACAGAGACAGACAGACAGGGAGACAGACAGACACAGACAAAGACAGACAGAAAGCTAAAGACAGAGAGATAGACATGGAGAGACAGATGGACAGAGACAGACAGACAGAGCAGGTCTTCCCGGTCTCTTTTTCCTTGTGTCTCTCGACTTCCTGATCATATTCCTGTTGGTTGGTGTTTTCCTTCTTCCTCTTCTGTCTCCTCTTCCTCTTCCATCTTCTCTTCCATCTCCTCTTCTTCTTCCATTTCCTCTTCCTCTTCCATCTCCTCTTCCGTCTCCTCTTCCATCTCCTCTTCCGTCTCCTCTTCCCTCTTCTCTTCCTCTTCCGTCTCCTCTTCCATCTTCTCTTCTATCTCCTCTTCCTCTTCCGTCTCCTCTTCCGTCTCCTCTTCTGTCTCCTCTTCCATCTCCTCTTCCGTCTCCTCTTCCGTCTCCTCTTCCGTCTCCTCTTCCGTCTCCTCTTCCATCTCCTCTTCCATCTCCTCTTCCTCTTCCATCTCCTCTTCCTCTCCTCTTCCATCTCCTCTTCCTCTCCTCTTCCTCTTCCATCTCCTCTTCCTCTCCTCTTCCTCTTCCGCCTCCTCTTCGATCTCTTCCTCTTCCATCTCCTCTTCCTCTCCTCTTCCTCTTCCGTCTCCTCTTCCATCTCCTCTTCCTCTTCCGTCTCCTCTTCCTCTTCCGTCTCCCATTCTGTCTCCTCTTCCTCTTCCATCTCCTCTTCCATCTCCTCTTCCGTCTCCTCTTCCGTCTCCTCTTCCATCTGCCCTTCTGTCTCCTCTTCCTCTTCCATCTCCTCTTCTGTCTCCTCTTCCTCTTCTGTCTCCTCTTCCATCTTCTCTTCCATCTTCTCTTCCATCTCCTCTTCCGTCTCCTCTTCCATCTCCTCTTCCATCTCCTTTTCCTCTTCCATCTCCTCTTCTGTGTCCTCTTCCATGTCCTCTTCCTCTTCCATCTCCTCTTCTATCTCCTCTCCGGTCTCCTCTTCCATCTCCTCTTCCTCTTCCATCTCCTTTTCCTCTTCCATCTCCTCTTCCTCTTCCATCTCCTTTTCCTCTTCCATCTCCTCTTCCTTCTCCTCTTCCATCTCCTTTTCCATCTCCTCTTCTTTCTCCTCTTCCATCTCCTCTTCCTCTCCCATCTCCTCTTCCATCTCCTCTTCCATCTCTTCCGTCTCCTCTTCCATCTCCTCTTCCTCTCCTGTCTCCTCTTCCATCTCCTCTTCCGTCTCCTCTTCCGTCTCCTCTTCCGTCTCCTCTTCCGTCTCCTCTTCCGTCTCCTCTTCCATCTCCTCTTCCGTCTCCTCTTCCGTCTCCTCTTCCTCTTCCGTCTCCTCTTCCTTTTCCATCTCCTCTTCCGTCTCCTCTTCCGTCTCCTATCTCCTCTTCTGTCTCCTCTTCCATCTCCTCTTCCTCTTCCATCTCCTTTTCCTCTTCCATCTCCTCTTCTGTCTCCTCTTCCATCTCCTCTTCCTCTTCCATCTCCTCTTTCATCTCCTCTTCCTCTTCCATCTCCTCTTCCTCTTCCCCTTCCTCTTCCTCGTGTCCATGTCCTTCTTCCTCTTCCTGTTCTTCTGATACATCTCCTTCCTCTTCCCATTCTCCTTCCTCTTTCTCCCCATTGTCTCCCTGACCCCCACAGATTGCCTCACATCCTTGAACCTCCATCCCCGGGCCTCCAACTTCCAGCCTCCATCCCTGGCCTCCATCCTTGGGCCTCCACCCCCTTGGACCTCCATCTCCAGCCTCCACTCCTGGCCTCCATCCCCAGCCTCCACCCCATTTGGCCTACTTTCCTCTATCCACAGGGCCTCCATCCCTAGCTTCCACCCTCCTGGGCCTCCTTCCCTGGGCCTCCAACTTCCAGTCTCCATCCCCAGCCTCCACCCCATTAGGCCTCCATCCCTGGGCCTCCATCCCCAGCTTCCAATACCTCTGGGCCTCCTTCTCTGGCCTCCAACTTCCAGTCTCCATCCTCAGCCTCTACCTCTGGCCTCCACCTTCCTGGACCTCCATCCCCAGCCTCCATACCTGGCCTCTAACCCCGAGGCCCCCATCCCTGGACCTCCACTTCCCTTAGGCCTCCATCCCTGGGCCTCCAGCCCCTGGGCCTCCAACTTCCAGTCTCCTTCCTCAGCCTCCACCCCTATCCTCCACCCTGTTGGACCTCCATCCCCAGTCTCCACCCTGGCCTCTAATCCCTAGGCCTCCTTCCCTGGGCCTCCAACTTCCAGCCTCCATTTCCCTGGGCCTCCACCCCTGGGCCTCCATCCCCAGCCTCCCCCCTCCATCCCAGCCCCAGGATGGGGGGCCCCCGCCCCTGGGCCTCGCTGCTGCTGCTGCTGCTCCTGTGTGGCCCCCACTCAGCCCCCGCCACCCGCTGCCCCAGGACCTGCGCCTGCTACGTCCCCACCGAGCTCCACTGCACCTTCCGCAGCCTCAGGGCCGTGCCCCACGTGCTGGACCCCAAGATAGAGCGCGTGAACCTGGGGTGAGGCCTGGGGGGGGAAGGGGGGAAGGAAGGGAAGGAAGAGGAAGGAAGGAAGGAAGGAAGGAAGGAAGGAAGGAAGGAAGGAAGGAAGGAAAGAAGGAGGGAAGGAGGGAAGGAGGGAAAGAAGGAAGGAGAGAAGGAGGGAAGGAAGGAAGATGGAGGGAAGGAAGGGAGGATAGAAGGAAGGAAGGAAGGAGGGAAGGAAAGAAGGAGGGAGGGAAGGAAGGAGGGAAGGAAGGAAGGAGGGAAGGATGGAAGGAAGGAAGGAGGGAGAGAAGGAAGGAAGGAAGGAAGGAAGGAGGGAAGGAGGGAAGGAAAGAAGGAAGGAAGGAAGGAGGGAAGGAGGGAGGGAAGGAAGGAGGGAGGGAGGGAAGGAAGGAAGGAAGCGAGGGAGGAAAGGAAGGAAAGAAGGAAGGAAGGAAGATGATGATGAGTAATGATTCATTATTCTTGACCCTGACCCGGAAACAAAAGTCCTGCCCTCCCAGCGCTGGTTTTCAGGCTGGTTTCCTGATTTCCTCTTCCTGTCCTCTCATCTGTTAAATTAGGTTCAACCACATCCGGGTCCTGACTCACGCTTCCTTCTCCGGTCTCGCGAGACTTCAGCTGCTGCTGCTGCACGGAAACGAGATCGTGGGCATCACCGAGGGCGCCCTGAGCGACCTGGGTGCACTGCAGGTGCGCAGGGAGCGGGCGGAATTGGAAGGAAGTGGAAGGAAGTTTGGCAGGAAGTGGGGCAGAAATACGCAGTGAAGTGGGACAAAGTAGGGGAGGAAGTAGGGCGGAAGTTTGAGGAAATAGATACGGAAGTGGGAGGAAGTAGGGCTGGAAGTGGGAAGGAAGTTGGAGGAAGAAGGAAGTGGGAAAAGAGTAGGGAGGAAGGAGGGGGGAAATGCGGAGGAAGACAGGCAGAAATGGGGATCAAATAGCAAAGGAAGTGGGGAGGAAGTAGGGAATCAATGGAGGAAGTAGAGACGGACATGGAAGGAAGTCAAGGCAGAAGGGAGGCGGAAGTGGGGCAGAAGTGAGACGGAAATGGATAAGGACCTGGGAAGAAGTAGGGCCAGAAGTGTAGCCGGATGTTGAGTGGAAATAGGGAAGGAAGTGGAGCAGAAGTGGGTCGGAAGTAGTGAGGATATGGATCTGGAAGTGGAAGTAGGGCCGGAAGTGGAGTGGAAATCGGGAAGTAGGGAGGAAGTGTGAGGAAGTAGGGATGAAAATAAGCCGGAAGTGGGGAGGAAGTGGGAGGAAGTAGGGGTGGAAGTGGGGCGGAAGTGGTTAGGATAGGGTTCCGGAAGTGAGAAGTGGGGTGGAAATAGGGAAGGAAGTGGGGAGGAAGCAGGACGAAGTAGGGGTGGAAGTGGGGCGGAAGTGGGGCGGAAGTGGTGAGGATATGGATCCGGAAGTGGAGTGAAAATAGGGAAGGAAGTGGGAGGAAGTGGGGGCGGAAGTGACCCAGAAGTGGGGAATGATATATAGCCGGAAGAGGGGAAGAAAGTGGAAATAGGACCATGGGTAGGACCGGAAGTGGGGCAGAAATAAGGAAGGAAATGGATAGGAAGTGGGATGTCGGGGCTGAAGTGAGGCGGAAGTGAGCCAGAAGTGGGGCAGAAGTGGTGAGGATATGGATCCAGAAGATACAGGAAGTAGGGCCGTAAATGTGGCTGGAAGTGCGGAGGAACTTGGAGGAAGTAGAGGCGGAAATCAGCCGGAAGTGGGGAGGAAGTGACCCAGAACTGGGGCGGAAGTGAGTCGGAAGTAGGGAGGAAGTGAGACTGGGGCAGAAGTGGGAATGGAAGAAGTGAGGAAATGTACTCGGAAGTGGGAGGAAGTAGAGGCAGAATTTGGCAGAAGCCGGATGTGGAGCAGAAGTGTGACAGGAAGTGGTATGGAAATAGGGCAGAAGTGAGAACGAAAGGGGGTGAAAGAGATCGGAAGTGGGGCGGAAGTGACCCCGAAGTGGCCCTTCGGATCCCAGAAACGCCCCCTTTGACCCACGCAGGTGCTGAAGCTGAGCTACAACCAGCTTCGGGCACTGCACACGGGCTCCCTGCGGGGCCTGCGGCGCCTGTCCCGGCTGTACCTGGACCACAACCGGCTGGAGTCGGTGCACCCATGGGCACTGCTGGGGCTGGCATCGTTGCGGCTGCTGCGTCTGGATGGGAACCGGCTGGCGGTGCTGGCGCCCGAGGCGCTGGCCACGCTGCGTGTGCGCGGGGTCCCGGCCTGCACGCTGGGCGTGCTGCAACTGGCCGGGAACCGCCTGGCAGCGCTGCCTGCCGGCACCCTGGCCCGCGTACCCACGCTGCGCGCGCTGCATCTGCAGGATAACCCCTGGGCCTGCGGCTGCTGTGCGCGCTGAATGGAGGACCTGTAGGGGCGGGGCCGAGGTGAGCAGAGGGGGCATGGTCAAGCGCAGGCCAATGAGAGGGCGGGGCAGGGCTGAGGCGATGCAGAGGGAGCATGACCAAGATACAGCCAGTGAAAAAGGACGGGGTCGTGGCTGGGCGTAAGTGAGTAGCCGAGCTCCCCGAGTCACGTGGGGCAGAGGCGTGGCCGAGGTGCCCAGGGGGGCGTGGCCGAGCTCCAGCCAGTAAAAAACGGCAGCAGTGTGGCTGGGCGTGGCTGGGCATTAGTGAGGAGCTGCAGGGGGCGTGGCCAAGGTCTAGCCACTAAGGCGGGGCGGGGACGTTGCTGAGGCTCCACAGGGAGGGTGTGGCCCAGCTTCAGCCACTCAGGCAGGGCGAGGGTGTGGCTAAGACTCCACGGGGGCGTGGCCGAGGTCCAACCAGTCAGGTGAGATGAGGACGTGGCTGAGGTGACACGGGGGCATGGCTGAGCTCCAGCCAGTCAGGCAGGGCAGGGGTGTGGCTGAGGCTCGGCAGGGAGTGTGGCCAATCTCCAGCCAGTCAGGCATGGCGGGGGCGTGGCTGAGAACCCCCAGGAAGGGCGTGGCTGAGCTCCAGCCAGTCAGGCGCGGCGGGAGCGTGGCCGAGGCTCCCCAGGGGGGCGTGTCCCATGTCAGCCCCGCCCCTCTCCCGTTCCCCCCTGCAGGCGTGCTGCGCTGTGGGAAGGAACAGGCGTGTGCGGCCTGCGCCAGCCCCGCTGACCGCCGCGGCCTGGACCTGCGTCGCCTGCCGCCACGCATGCGCTGTCGGTCGCCGCGCATCCACACTGACTGGGCGGATGGCGAGGAGCCGCCAAAAGCGGAAGTGGAGGCAGAGGAAGAGGAAGTGGAGGACTGGGAAGATGTGGGCGAGGTGCGGCTGAGGCTGACAGACGCCCGTGGCCGCACCGCCCACCTTGCCTGCCGCCTGCAGCGCGCGCCCGTCGTGCGCGACCTCGACGTGCGGCCCGGCCTCGCCCCCGACACCCCTGCGCACGTGCGCCTGACGCTCAGTGCCGCCCTCGTCTGCTATGCCGACCTGCCCACCTCGCACATGCCCGCTGCCTGCTGGGAGGCGATGATGACACTGATGACGTCACGCTGATGCTGCGCTGGGACCCGGAGGCGCTGGGCCACGCCCACCCGGATGGGGACCTGGGAGATGGATCCGGGGAAGGCCACGCCCAAACCTCGGGCGGAGACCCTGATGGGGATGAGCTGTATCAGGACAGGGACTCGGATGTAGGCCACGCCCACCGTCAGGGCGGAGACCCAGATGTGGACCATATGTATCAGGCCACAGACTCGGATGTAGGCCATGCCCACCATCGAACCAGGAACCCTGATATAGGCCACGTCCACCAGGGAGCCAGAGACCCTGATGTAGGCCCTGCCCACACTCAGGACAGAGACCCGGTTGTAGGCCACACCCATCTGCAGGACAAATACCCGGATGTAGGCTATATGTATCAAGCCCGAGACCCGGATGTAGGGCCCTCCCGCCAGCAGGACAGACACCCGGATGTAGGCCATGAGTATGATCAGGACATAGGCCCCGCCCACCCTGAGGACAGAGACCCAGATGTAGGCCCCGAGTATGACCAGGATGGAGGCCACGCCCACTCTGAGGCTAGAGACCCGGATGTCCGTGACATGGATGAGGGCCCTGCCCACCCTGAGGACAGAGACCCTGATGTCAATGACCCGGATGAGGGCCCCGCCCACTCTGAGGACAGAGACCCGGATGTAGGCCCCTGGTATGACCAGGATGGAGGCCACGCCCACCCTGAGGCCAGTTTCCCGGATGTCCATGACCCGGATGTGGGCAAGGCCTACCGCCTGGTTCGCGGCCCTGGTGCGTCGTCATCGTCGCGGATGTCACTTCCGGGCATGGTGGCCCGGCTGTGGGCGCGGCCTGCCTGGCTTCTGCAGCCCGAGCTGACGCTGCACTGGGCCGGGCTGCGCGGGCCACACATACATCTGACGTGGACGGCGTGCGTGCATTGCCCCGAGGACCCGGAGGACGCGCCCTGGGTGACCCTCGAACCCCGTGATGACCCCGATGATGTGCACGTGGTGACCCCGGGGCAGACTCTGCGGCTGCACTGTGCGGCGCAGGGCTCGGAAACGCCACGCGTGGCCTGGACGCGGCCCGACGGCTCCGTCCTGCGGGGCGATGAGGACGGTGGCCATGACGGGGGGACAACGCTGGAGATCCGCGGGGTGCGCCAGGCTGATGCTGGATGGTACCGCTGCGAGGCCCGAGTGGGGCGCCGCGGGGAAACCGAGGCACGGCATGTGGCCTACGGCGGGGATGGAGCCACGGGGTCCGGGGCCTACGTGGAGGAGGAAGCCATGGAATCTGAGGCCTATGGTGTGAATGAAGCCATAGGATCCAAGGCCTACACTGAGGAGAAAGCCACGAGATTTGAGGCCTACGCTGAGGAAAAAGCCACAAGATCCGAGGCCTACCCTGAGGAGAAAGCCACAGGATCCCAGGCCTATGCTGAGGAGAAAGCCATCAAATCTGAGGCCTATGACGTGAATGAAGCCATAGAATCTGAGGCCTACACTGAGAATGAAGCCATAGGATCTGAGGCCTACACTGAGGAGAAAGCCAAAGGATCCAGTGCCTATGGCTCAGATGAAGCCATGAGATCCGAGGCCTACACTGAGGAAAAAGCCACAAAATCTGAGACCTATGGTGAAGAAAAAGCCATAGAGTCCGAGGCTTACGCTGTGAATGAAGCCATAGAATCCGAGGCCTATGGTGCAAATGAAGCCATAGAATTCGAGGCCTTCACTGAGGAAAAAGCCATAGGATCTGAGGCCTACACAGAGGAGAAAGCCATAGGCCCCGCAGCCTACACCGTGTCTGAAGCCACAGGCCGTGCAGCCTTTGACACCTCTGAAGCCACAGGCCCCGCAGCCCCGTCTGCAGCCCCAGGCCCCGCGGCCTTTGATGCCTCTGAAGCCACAGCCCCGCGGCCTACGTCCCATCTGCAGCCCCGGGCCCTGTGGCCTACGGTGGCTTTGAGGCCGCCATGGCAGGCCGGGCGCAGCGCGTGTTCGTGGTGGCGTCGCGGGCGCCAGCGGCCACGGCTCTGGCGCTGCCTGTGGGCGCCGCGCTGCGGCTGGGCTGCCGAGCGGAGGCGGAGCCGGCGGCGCGCGTGGGCTGGCTGCTGCCGGGCGGGCGCTGGGCCTGGGCGGGGACGGAGCTGGGGACGGACGGCGTCGGGGTCAGGGCGGACGGGACACTGACGCTGCCCGCGCTGGGTCCGCAGCACAGTGGACGCTATGTGTACATGGCCGCCAACGCGCTGGGGATGGCGCGCTGGGATGCGGACGTCAGCGTGGGTGGGGCGGCGGGGGACAAGATGGCGGAAGCCAAGATGGCGGAATCAAAGATGGAAGAATCCAAGATGACGGAAAGCAAGATGGCCAAAAACAAGATGGCAGAATCAAAGATGAAAGGCAACAAGATGGCGGAAAACAAGATGGAGAGAATTAAGATGGCGGATTCCAAGATGGTGGACACCAAGATGGCGGAATCAAACATGGAGAGAAACAAGATGGAGGAATCCAAGATGGAGGGAACCAAGATGGCCGAATCCAACATGGCCGACACCAACATGGCGGATTCCAAGATGGTGGACGCCAAGATGGCGAAATCCAAAATGGAGGGAAACAAGATCGCGGAAAGCAACATGGCGGAATCCAAGATGGAAGGAATCAAGATAGCAGAAAACAAGATGGAAGGAATAATGATGGCCGAAAACAAGGTGGTGGAATCAAAGATGGAGGGAACCAACATGGCGGAATCCCAGATGGAGGATTCCAAGACTGAGGGAATTAAGATGTCGGATTCCAAGATGGTGGAGGCCAAGATGGCGGATTCAAAAATGGCGGATTCCAAGATGGCGGGCGCCGCTGCGGAAGCGGCCGCGGGGGCGTCTCGCCGCGCTGACATCATTGTTGATGCACCGAGCTCAGGCCGGGGCACCGGGGAAGCGCGGCTGTGGCGTCGGCGTCTTGCGGGCGCCCCTGGGCGTGGGCAGCAACGGCGTCCGCTGCCTCCGCCTCCCCCTCCCGCCCCGCGTGCCGCCCCTGCTGGCCGCGGGTTCGAGCCCGCCTTGCCGCGCCGCCCGCGCCCGCCAGTGGCTGCCGAGCACATCCGGCCCGAGCACTGGGCGCGCATCCTGGCGCGCGTGCGCGGCCGCGGCACGGGTGACTTCTGGGCCCCGCCCACCCTGCTTCCGGTCTCCACGGAGACCTCCCTGATTCCGGCGTCCACACTTCCGTTTTCCACACTTCCGGTTTTGACGCAAATATCCCCACTTCCGGTCTCCGTGTCTTCCGCCGACCCACTTCCGGTCTCCACTCAGACCTCACCACTTCCGGTCTCCACTCAGACCACCCCACTTCTGGTCTCCACACTGCCAGTTTCCACTCGAACATCACCACTTCCTGTCTTCACTACTTCCGCCTACCCACTTCCGCTCTCCCCGCGGACCTCCCCACTTCCAGTCTCCACTCGGACCCCCGCACTTCCTGCTTCCACACTTCCAGTTTCCACTCGAAAATTCCTACTTCCGGTCTCCACTCGGACCACCCCACTTCCGGCTTCCACATTTCCGGTTTTGTCTCGAACATCCCCACTTCTGGGCTCCACTCGCAGATCTACACTTCCGGTCTCCACGCGGAGATCCCCACTTCCGGTCTCCATTCGGACCACCCCACTTCCTGTTTCCCCACTTCCGGTTTCCACTCGGAAATCCCCACTTACGGCCTCAACTACTTCGGCCTACCCACTTCCGTTTTCGACGGAGAGATCCCCACTTCCGGCTTCCACACCTCCGGTTTCCCCACGGACCTCCCCACTTCCGGTCTCCAGTCGGACCACCTGACTTCCGGTTACCACTCGGAGATCCCCACTTCTGACTTCCACACTTTCAGTCTCCCCACGGACCTCTCTACTTCCGGTTTCAACACGGACATCCCCACTTCCGGCCTCCACCCCTGGAGCATCCGCTGCTCCGACCTCTGCACTTCCGTCCTCCTCACTTCCGGCCTCCTTACTTCCGGCCTCCAGGAGGTTTGGCGGCGGCCACAGGTGGGGGCAACAGCACAAAGCCCACCGCGCCTGGCCGGGCCCCACGGCGAACCCCCGTGACCCCGTGGTCATGACCCTGCACGGCCGTGCCCCGGATGCCCTCCCTTCCCGTCCTGTGGCTTCCCCCGACGGTGACCCCGGGACCTTTGACCCACGATCCCCGGCCCCGCCCGCCGTGACCCTGCCCCGTGGGGCCTGGAACGAGCTGGACACGGGTGAGCCTCAGTTTACCCATCTGTTTCCTGCAGGCTCTTGGCGTGGGGGCGGGGGACTGAGGGGAGCCAGATAGGAGGTGGAGGTTAGAGGTCACAGGGAGGATACAAGACGGTCAGAGGTCACGGGGAGGTTAGGGTCATGGGGGTCAAAGGTCACAGGGAAATCAGGGGTCACAGTCGGGTCAGTGGTTGCAGAGAGGTCAGAGGTCATGGAGAGGTCACGGGGAGGTGAGAGGCCATGGGCAGGTGAGAAGTGGATGGGAGGTCAAAGGTCATGGGGAACTCAGGGGTCATGGAGAGGTCACGGGGAGGTCTCGGGAGGGTCACTGGGAGGTCAGAGGTCATGGGGAAGCCAGGAGTCACAGGAGGTAAGAGGTCACAGAGTAGTCAGAGGTCATGGAGAGGTCACAGGGAGGTCAGGGGTCACTGGGAGGGCAGAGGGCATGGGGAGGGGAGGGGCGAAGTCCTTTACTCTGTCTGTCTGTTGTCTGTGTTCCTGGCCTTGTGGGGCACAGGATGTCTGGGGAGACAAACACACACGCACGGACAGACAGGCAGACAGATATAGAGCAGACAGATAGAGGGACGGATGGATAGACAGACAGACAGACAGACAGATAGGTGGATAGACGGATGAATGGACGGATAGACAGAGCCATAGAGAGACAGACAGATGGACAGAAGGACGGATAGACAGGTAGACAGACAGTAGACAGACAGATGGACAGATAGACAGACAGATAGACTGATAGATAAATAGATAAACAAATGGACGGATAGACAGAGCCATAGACAGATAGACAGAGAGATACAGGGACAGATGGATGTGGAGACAGACAGACATGGAAACATACATGGTTGGATGGATGGATAGATAGGTAGACAGACAGACAGCTGGATGGATAGATAGACCAATGGACAGATAGAGCCATAGACAAAGAGATAGATGGACAGATAGATGGGTAGACAGACAGACAGACTGATGGATGTATAGACAGATAGGTAGACAGACACCAGACAGACGGATGGATACAGAGACAGGTGGACAGATGGACGGACAGACAGATAGAAGGACAGATGGACAGATAGGTAGACAGACAGATAAACCAATGGACAGATAGACAGAGCCATAGAGAGACAGACAGAGAGATACATGGACTGATGGATGGATAAACAGATAGACTGATGGACGGATAGACAGAGCCATAGAGAGATATATACCAGAGACATGGACAGATAGATAGAAAGAGACAGACAGACCGACCGACCAATGGAAGGATGGACAGACAGAGCCATAGAGAGACAGACAGACAGACAGAGATACATGGACAGATGGATGGATAGACAGACAGACAGATAGAAACATACATGGTTGGATGGATGGATAGGTACACAGACAGACAGACAGACAGATAGATAGACAGACAGACCAATGGAGGGATAGACAGAGCCATAGAGACAGATAGACAGAAGAATGGACAGAGAGATGAACAGATGGACAGATGAACAGATGGATAGATGGACCAATGGACAGATAGACAGACAGAGGCATACACAGTCAGAGACAGATGGACAGATGGATGGATAGACAGACGGGTGGATGGATGGATGGATTGAAAGAGCTAACATGGACAGGTGGGTGGGTAGACAGACGGACGGACTGATGGATGTATAGACAGATAGGTAGACAGACACCAGACAGACAGGCAGACAGATAGATAGAGAGACAGGTGGATGACAGATGGACAGATAGCTAGATGGATGGACCAGTGGACAAATACACAGAATCATAGATAGACAGACAGAGCAATGGACAGATAGACAAACAGAGCCATAGACAGAGAGAGAGAGAGAGAGAGAGAGAGAGAGAGAGAGAGAGAGAGAGAGAGAGAGAGAGATGGACGGAAGGAAGGATACACAGGTAGGTAGACAGACAGTAGATGGATGGACAGATGAATGGACAGACAGATACATCGGTGGATGGAGCGACACAGACACATGGACAGATAGACGGATGGACTGCTGGATGGATAGACAGATGGACAGACAGAGAGACAGAGGGACAAACAGAGGGACAGAGAGACAGAGGGACAGAGAAACGGATGGACAGACAGATGGACAGACGGACGGACAAGTAGACATGAACAGACAGAGGGACAGACAGACAGACATAGACATACTGACAGATGGATAGACAGACGGACAGAGAGATGGACAGCCGAATGGACAGACAGACAGAGGGACAGAGCACTGTCTCCGACCAGCACAGGGGCCTTTATCCAACGCCCTGTCCCTCCCTCTGTCCGTCTGTCCATCCCCAGGCGTGGAGCTGACCCCAGCTGTGCCGGACACACATGGGATAGACACGAGTGGATCTGATGCTGGCATGATGGACACGCGTGGAAATGTCACGCGTGGATCTGAAACTCACACGATGGTCATGCGTGGAAAGGACAGGCGTGGACCTCACAGGAGCAAACTGGACACGCGTAGGCCTGCCACTGACTTGATGATCACGTGTGAAAATGTCACACATGACACGGACACGATCAGATGCCTTCCACACTCACTGGACACGCGTGAAATGCACATAACTGCATCTGACATGCGTGGAAATGTCACACGTGGAAATGTCACACGTGTAAATGTCACGTGTGAAAGGGACACAATCATGTCCGTTATTCATAGGCCTAACCCCAGTGGAAATGTCACGCGTGGACCTGACTCTCAGATGATGGTCACACGTGGAAATGTCACACGTGAAAGGGACACGATCAGACCCCTTCTGCGTGGACCTGACACTCTTAGAATGCACATACATGGATCAGACATGCGTGCAAATGTCACGCTTGGATATGACAGGCGTGGAACGGACACGATCAGGTCCATTATTCATAGACCTGACACGCGTGAAAATGTCACGTGTGAAAATGTCACGCATGGAATGGACGCGATCAGGTCCCTTCTGCATGGCCCTGATACTCTTGGACCGCACATGCATGGATCTGTCATGCATGTAAATGTCACGCATGAATCTGACACTCACACAATGGTCACATGTGGAAATATCACTCGTGAAAGGGACACGATCACATCCCTTCCACACTCACCTGATACACATGAAGTGAGCATGCGTGGCTCTGACACACGTGGAAATGTCATGCACGCTTCCCCCGCTCCCCCCGTGCTGCGCGAGGCACCCACGGAGTTCGTGTCGGCCCATGCAGGCCTCACCCTGCACCTGCCCTGCACAGCCCAGGCCTGGCCCCCTGCGGCCCAACACTGGCGTCTACCTGACGGGACCTACGGAGACCGGTGCATGTGCACACGCACCCTCGACTCAGCGACATCTACGTCCTCCCCAATGGCACGCTGGTGCTGCGCCGCCTGCAGGCCCCGCGCCATGCTGGTGAGTACGAGTGCGTAGCCGCCAACGCGCTAAGCAGCGCAAAACGCACCGTGCACGTCGAAGTCACGCCCGCGCACCCGCGTCTCCCCCCCAGCGTCCGACCCCGAGGCCCGCTCGCCACGCGCGTGCCCCACGGCGCTGACCTCACGCTGCACTGCCACGCGCGCGGGGACCCCGCCCCACGCGTGTTCTGGAGGCTGCCAGATGGGCGCCTGGTGGATGCTGGGAGCAGGTGAGTGTGGGAAGCTGGGGGCATCCATCCATCCACCCGTGCATCTACCCATCCACACATCCATCCATCCACTCATCCATCCACCCATCGATCCACCCATCGATCCACCCATCCACTCACCCATCCATCCATCCACCCATCCATCCATTCATCCATCTACCCATCCATCCACCCACCCATCCACCCTTCCATCCATCCACCCATCCACCCATCCATCCACCCACCCACCCATCCACCCATCCTTCCATCCATCTACCCATCCATCCACCCATCCATCTACCCATCCATCCACCCATCCATCTACCCATCCATCCACCCATCCATCCATCCACCCATCCATCCACTCATCCATCCACCCATCCATCTATCCACCCATAGTTGGGATAAAGATGATACCCCTTGATAGATAGTTAATTGATAGAGGATGGATTAGACAGATGACATAGACACAGTAGGCCATAGATAACAAATCGATTATCGATTAAATATTGATAGAGATGAGGTGGGGATGGTAGATTCATTAGCAGTGAATAGGTAATTGATAGTGAAAGACCCTAGTCACCTAGGATACTTTCGTCAACAGGAGGGCACCCCAGAAAACTCAGACTCCAGGCCGGGAGATGCAATAAGCATGAGTTTATTTGACGTTTGCGCAAACGGACTCTCTGTCCCGAGCACACAGGAAGCCCCGAGCAGCGGTTACAAGCCCTTTTTAAAGGCAAAAACCACAAGATTAACGCATAACACAAAGCATCCCATGATTGGTCCATTTAAAGGTCACCATATACACCAACAATCACTTTGCCACGCGAGAAATTTTGTAACACTCTTTGTAAAATGACTGGCCCATGGTTGGTTTAAGGGGGGGTTTACATGGTTACAGGCCTATGATTGGTTGACATTTGGCTTAGCTTGTGGTCTTGCCAGGTGGTCGTTATCTCAAGGTCCTGTCTGGGGAATTTCTAAATGGGAACTGAGGAACACGTACTGTCTGTTCTTTATCTACTACCACTGACCTTGTCCTGGGGCCGGCATCTGGTCCCTGAAACTTGTTAACTCATTTTTGGGAAGGGAAGGGTCAGTGCCAGCGTAAGCAAGTTTATAGAAGCAGAATCAGCAGTTAGCAAGTTAGTAATGGTAATGGTCAATTTTTAATCTTTCAATAGGTCCTGGCTTGCCAGATCGCAAGGTAGAACCCTAGTGATCGATCATTGATAGATGATCGATCAGGGATCGATACAAGATGAGTATTGGATGCATATGTCACATGTGCGAATAACTAACATTGGCTTCAAATTTGTCTTCCCTTATGGTCTTTCCTCCTATTACTTTCTTCCCTCCTTCCTTCCCTCCTTCCCTCCTTCCTTCCCTCCTTCCTTCCTTCCCTCCCTCCTTTCTTCCTTCCCTTCTTCCTTCCTTCCTTCCCTCCTTCCCTTCTTGCTTCCTTCCCTCCGATCCTTCCTTCCTTCCCTCCAATCCTTCCTTCCTTCCATCCTTCCTTCCCTACATTCCCTCCTTCCTTCCAACCTCCCTTCCCTACATTCCTCCTTCCTTCCCACCAATCCTTCTATCCTTCCTTCCCTCCAATCCTTCCTTCCTTCCCTCCAATCCTTCCATCCTTCCTTCCCTCCAATCCTTCCATCTTTCCTTCCGTCCAATCTTTCCTTCCTTCCCTCCGATCCTTCCATCCTTCCTACCCTCCAATCCTTCCCTCCAATCCTTCCTTCCCTACATTCTCTCCTTCCTTCCCTCCAATCCTTCCTTCACCCTTCCCACCTTCCTTCCTTCCTTCTTTCCTTCTTTCCTTCCTTCCTTCCTTCCTTCCTTCCTTCCTTCCTTCCCTCCCTCTCCCCTCCCCAGCTCTGACATCCGGGTCCGCGCCTTTCCCAATGGCACGCTCTCCGTGCGTCCGGTGACGTCACGCGACGCGGGGGAGTACGTGTGCGTGGCGCGCAACGCCGTGGGTGACGCACATGCACGGCTGCGCGTGGAGTTGGCAGCTGGGCCAGGCACCTCCTATCTGCAACCCGGGCTTCCCGTGACCCCCGTGACCCAGGACGCCGACCCCAGGGAGGACTGCACTGCCCACCACCGCCTCCACGTCCCATCCGGTGTCCTGAGAGACCCGGATATTCAGGTCGCGAGGCCTGATGGGAGTGTGGGGATCTGGGACCTGGGGCCTGCATTAGACCTCGGATGTGTGACCACGGGTGGGGGGACGGGGCCTGGGGTGGGTTCTTCCTCTTCCTCTCAGTCACTTCCTTCTTCCTCTTCCTCTTCATTTCCTGTTTCCTCTTCCTTTCCTTCTTCCTCTTCCTCTCAATCACTTCCTTCTTCTTCCTCTTCCTCTCAACATCATTCAACTTCTTCTTCCTCTTCCTTTCCTTCTTCCTCTTCCTCTCAGTCTCTTCCTTCTTCATTTCCGGTTTCCTCTTCATTTCCTGTTTCCTCTTCCTCTTCACTTCCTGGTTCCTCTTCCTGCTTCCCCTTTGCTTCCTGCTTCACTTCCTGCTTCCTCTTCATCTCCCACTTCCGCTTCCGCCCCGCTACCCCCCCCCAAGCTCTCCGTCCCCTACGGCGCCCCCGTGACCCTCACGTGCCCCGTGACCCAGGGGTCGCGCGCAGTGACCTGGCTGACGCCGGCCTCGCAGTCTGTGGCCATCACTTCCGGCCCAGAGGACGCCCACTTCCGGGTGCTGCCAGACGGGCGTCTGCGCCTGCGAGGGGCACGGCGGGCCGACGCAGGCACGTACACGTGCATGGCGGGGCGGGGCCGGCGCGCCACCGTGCGCCTACACGTGCAGCTGCGGGCGCCGCGCATCCGGGTCACGCCTGACGTCCATGACGACGTGAACGACGACATCCGGGTCTCCCCCGTGGTGCGTCTGCGCGTGCGCTGCCAGGCGGATGGCGTCCCCGAGCCCCGCCTGCTGTGGGAACTTCCCGGCGGGCTGGTACTTCCAGTCCCGTATGGCAGTCGCACTGGGGGAGGGATCAGCGTGGATGCGCACGGGACGTTGGAAATCCTGGATGTGCGTGCGCTGCACAGCGGTGGCAGCTACGCCGTGGCGTGTGTTGCACGCAACCCGGCAGGTGAAGCCCGGATGTGGGTGCGGCTGCGGCCATGGTGGGCGCGGGCTCTGCCCCCTGCGGCTTTGGCTCCGTCCTCTCAGGCGTTGACTCCGCCCCCTGGCGCGCCAGCTCCGCCCCGTCACACACCTGCCCTGCCATCTTGGGCGCTGGCTCTGCCCCCTGGTGCACTGGCTCCGCCCTCTGAGGCAGCTCCGCCCCCTGGCCCGCCTGCCCCGCCATATTGGGCGCTGACTGCGCCCTCTGAGGCGTTGGCTCCACCCACTGGTGTGCCAGCTCCGCCCCATCACGCGCCTGCCCCGCCATCTTGGGCACTGAGTCCGCCCTCTGACGCGCCGACTCCACCCTCTGAGGTGCTGACTCCGCCCCCTGGGGCGGCATCAGGAGCGGCGCTGCGTGTGCCGCTGGGCGGCAGCTTCCGGCTGCGCTGCCCCACCTCCATGCTTCCGGTGTCCTGGCACCTGCCCGGCGGGCTGGTGCTTCGTGGGCCGCAGAGGAGAGGCCGCTTCACGCTGGGCACTGACGGCAGCCTGGAGGTGCGCGCCGCCTCCGAGCGCGACCGCAGCGCCTACGTCTGCCGCGCCCGCCCCGGGGCGCTGCCAAGACACGCCCCCCGCACGCCGGAAACCAGGATGTTCAGCTTCATTCCCGCCACTAGGCCGCTGGGTGCCATGGCAGGGCGACGGACTGAGGAGACCCAGATGTGGGCCTTCATTCCTGCCATTAGGCCGCGGCGTTCGGTTGTCGGGCAACCAAGTGAAGATACCAGGACTTTGGGCTCCACCGCAGCGTCTAGGCCTCTGCGTTTGGTTGCCGGGCAACAGACCGAGAAGACCCGGATGTGGGGCTTCATTCCTGCCTCTAGGCCGCTGGGTTCAGTTGCCGGGAAACCGCGTGAGACCCTGATATCCAGCTCCAGCAAGACTCCTGCACCCCAGCCGGAAGATGCCCGGATGTGGGGCTCCGAACCTGTGCGTGCTGTACAGAAGCTGCGGTCCGACCAGAGGCCACGGAGAGGCTAGGAACCGGATGTGGACTGGGAGGGACCCAGATGTGGACTGGGAAAGACCCGGATGTCACCTATCTCCAGGTCCACTGACTGAGCGGCCAGGACCAGGATGTGGACTAGAAGGGACCCGGATGTCACTTTCTTCCATTTCCACTGACCCGGATGTGGCATGGAGGAACCGGATGTCACTTTCCTCCAGATGCACTGATGGGTCAAGACCCGGATGTGGACGAGGAGGGACCCGGATGTCACCTTCCTTCATGTCCACTGAGGGGCCAGTACCCAGATGTGGACTGGGAGGGACCCGGATGTCACCCTCATTCGTGTCCACTGACCCAGATGTGGCCTCGGGAACCCGGATGTCACTTATCTCCAGGTCCACTGAAGGGCCAGGACCCGGATGTGGACTGGGGGACCCGGATGTCACCCTCCTCCATGTCCACTCACCTGGATGTGGCGTCAGGGACCCGGATGTCACTTATCTTAGGTCCACTGAGGGGCCAGGACCCGGATGTGGACTGGGGGACCCGGATGTCACCTATCTCCAGGTCCACTGTGGGGCCAGGACCTGGATGTTGCATGGGGAACCCGGACGTTATGTAAGTCCACGTCCATTAACCCGGATGTGGACTGTGGCAGGGACCCGGATGTGTGCTGGGCGGGACCCGGATATCACACACACAGGCCTGGCTGTGGCATGTGGAGTCCCGGATGTCACGCTCCTCTCCTTCCACTGACAGGGTCTAGGACCCGGATGTGACGTGAGGATCCCGGATGTCAGGTCCCTCCACATCCACTGAGGGTCCAAGACCGACATGTGGAATTGGAACTACCCAAATGTTAGGGACCTCCAGGTCCGTGAACCCGGATGTGGGCTGGGTACTCGGATCTTAGTGACTCCAGGTCCGTCAACCTGGATGTGGGCTGGGTACTCGGATGTTAGGGACCTCCAGGTCCCTGAACCTGGATGTGGGGTGAGTACCCAGATGTTAGGGACCTCCAGGTCCGTGAACCTGGATGTGTGGTGAGTACCCAGATGTTAGGGATCTCCAGATCCGGGAAGCCAGACGTGGAGGCGAGTACCAGGATGTCACTTATCTCCAGGTCCACTGGCAGGCGCCAGGACCCGGATGTGAGGGGTTTGGACCTGGATGTGAGTGGTTTGGACCCGGATGTGAGGGGTTGAGACCCAGATGTGAGAGGTGGAACCCGGATGTGGGCGGAGCGGGAGCTCCACACCTTGGCCCCGGGCTCCAGCTGCGCTTTGGGCCGTTGGGGTCCTTTCCCAGACTCGGAGGCAATAAAGCAGCCGTGCTGCTTCTGGATGGAATTCTTCCTCACTTCCACCCCAGCGCAGGCCACGCCCTCCTGAAACCCTCACTTCTGCCCCAGCACAGGCCAAGACCTCCTGAGACCCTCATTTCCGCCCAGCACAGGCCACACTCTCAATTCCGCTCCTAGCACAGGCCACACCCTCCTGGGGCCCTCACTACATTCCCAGCACAGGCCACGCCCTCCTGAGACCTTCACTTCCTTCCCAACACAGGCCACGCCCTCCTGAAACCCTCACTTCCGCCCCAGCGCAGGCCACGCCCACATAGGTCCCTCACTTCCTCCTCGTTGCAGGCCACACCCTCCTGAGACCCTCACTTCCGCCTCATTGCAGACCACTCCCTCCTGAGACCCTCAGTTTAGCTCCAGCAGAGGCCACGCCCTCCTGAGTCCCTCACTTCCATCCCAGCACAGGCAACGCCCTCCTGAGTCCCTCACTTCCATCCCAGCACAGGCCACGCCCTCCTGAGACCTTCATTTCCTCCCCAGCACAGACCACGCCCTCCTGAGCACAGGCCACGCCCTCCTGAGACCCTCAATTCCGCCCAGCACAGGGCACGCCCTCATTTCCGCTCCTAGCACAGGCCACGCCCTTCTGGGACCCTCACTACATTCCCAGCCCAGGCCACGCCCTCCTGAGCTCTGGCCACACCCTACTGAGCGCAGACCATGCCCCCTGGGCACAGGCCACGCTCCCTGACGGTCCTGACTCTTATTGCAGCCCTCCATGTAGTTCTCGAGGTTACCCTTCTCCCCTTCCTCCTGCCTCTGCCAGGTCTGGCAATTTCTTGGCGCCCAGCCCAGCAACTCCGGGCTTTTTCCTTCCTTCCCCTCCTTCCCCTTCAGCACCAATCCTGTTCCTTTCTAGGGAACAAAGGGGACTTTTATTTTGGAGGGGGAGATGTGGTGCTTTCCAAGGAACAAGGGGACTTTTATTTTTGAGGGGGGTTGTGGAGTTCTGGCTGCTGGAGTGACGTGGACATTTGAGTCCTGCGAGCTTCCTGGCTGGCAGGGAGAGCAGCAGGCCCAGGCGCTGATGGCAGAGAACTGTGGATGTGAGTTCGTCTTCTGGGGAACATGGGGAGAGGTGTGGGGACCCGGGGTGGGGGGGCTTCGATTGCTTTTTGGAGCCCCCCCGCATGTCCCACCATGCCTCGGGGTGGGGGCTGCAGGGCCCCGCCACAGGCCTGGAAAGACGAGGTGAGGGGCTGATGTACTGGTGGGGACAACAGCAGCCTGGCCCTGGGGTGGCCGGATGTTCCTCAGCTCTTCCCCACTTCCTGCTTCTGGCCTTCTCTTCCAGGAAACGGGGAGCATCATGAGAAGGACGCGATCCTGGAAGCCATGTTGGTCAGGAGAGGGCCTGGAGGGAGGGGGCGTCCTTCCATCCCTCTTCCCATCCACCCATCCATCCATCCACCTATCCATCCACCCATCCACCCATCCATCCACCCATCCACCCAAACATCCATCCACCCACCCATCCATCCATCCATCCATCCATTCACCCACCCATCCATCCATCCATCCATATCCCCATCCATCCATCCCCCTATTCATCCACCGATCCATCCATCCACCCATCCACGTATTCATCCATCCATCCATCCATCCATCCATCCATCCATCCACCCACCCATCCATCCATCCATCCACCCACCCATCCATCCATCCATCCACCCACCCATCCATTCACCCATCCATCCATCCATACACCCACCCACCCATCCACCCATCCACCCATCCATCCATCCACTCATCCATCCAACCATCCATCCATCCACCCATCCATTCACCCATCCATCCACCCACCCACCCATCCATCCATCCATCTATCCATCCATCCACCCATCCATTCACCCATCCATCCATCCAGCCATCCATCCATCCTCCCATCCATCCACCCATCCACCCCTCCTCCTCCTCTCTCTCCTCCTCAGGTCGCACAGCGGCTGTGCAGCCCCACCCCTCGCCTTCCTCCTCCTCCTCTTCCTCCCTCCTGGCCCCTGCACAGGCATCGCCACCTCGCGCCCCAACTTCCTGCTGCTCTTGGCCGACGACCTGGGCCTAGGCGACCTGGGCAGCTTCGGGAACCGCAGCCTGCGGTGAGCAGAGGGGGAGGCCCGGATGTGAGGCCTTAGTTACCCAGATGTGGGAGCTCAGATCCCTGGATGTTCCACCAGGAGAACTGTATAGACATCTAGTAACTCAGTTCCCCGATGTTGGATGTTAGTATTGTGGATGTTGGATATCAGATCCCAGGATGTTGGATCTTAGTGCCCCGGATGTTGGATATCAGGTCCCCGGATGTTACATGTTAGTACCCCGGATTTGAGACCAGGTCCCCGGATGTTGGATATCAGGTCCCCGGATGTTAAATCTTAATACCCCCGATGTGGGAAATCAGGTTCCTGGATGTTGGACTTCAGTTCCCCGGATGTTGGATGTTAGTACCCCGGATGTTGGAGACTAGGTCCCCAGATGTTGGATCTTAGTGTCCCGGATGTTGGATATCAGGTCCCGGGATGTTAAATCTTAGTACCCTGGATGTGGGAGATCATGTCCCCAGATATTGGACTTCAGTGCTCCGGATGTAGGAGTTCAGGTCCCCAGATGTTGGAGGTTAGTGCCCCGAATGTGGAGCTCAGGTCCCCGGATGTTAGATATTAGGACACCAGATGTTGTAGCTCAGACTCCGGATGTTGGATCTTATTCCTCCGGATGTAGGAGCCCAGGTGCCTGGATGTTAGATCTTAGTGTCCCGGATGTTGGATATCAGGTCCCCGGATGTTAGATATTAGTACCCCGGATGTTGGATATCAGATCCCCGGATGTGGGATGTTAGTGCCCCGGATGTTGGAGGACAGGTCCACGGATGTTAGACCTTAATGCCCCGGATGTGGGAAATCAGGTTCCCGGATGTTAGATGTTAGTACCCCGGATGTTAGATGTCAGGTCCTCGGATGTTAGAGATCAGGTCCCCGGATGTTGGAGATCAGGTCCCCGGATGTTGGAGATCAGGTCCCCAGATGTTGAATCTTACTGCCCCGGATGTTGGATATCAGGTCCCCAGATGTTACATGTTAGTACCCCGGATATTTGAGCTCAGTTCCCCGGATGTTCCACCAGGAGAACTGTATAGACATCTAGTGGACCTCAGGTCCCTGGATGTTGGATGTTAGGTCCCTGGATGTTGGAGTTCAATTCCCAGGATGTTAGATCTCAGTTCCCTGGATGTTGAAGATCAGGTCCCCGGATGTTGGAGATCAGATACCCGGATGTTGGCCCTCAGGTCCCCGGATGTTGGGCCTTAGATCCCTGGATGTAGGAGCCCAGTCCACAGATATAGATCTTAGTACCCTGGATGTGGGATCTCAGGGCCCCAGATGTTGGATCTTAGATCCCCGGATGTTGGTCCTCAGGTTCCCAGATGTTGGATGCCAGGTCTCCAGATGTTGGACCTCAGGTCCCCAGATGTTGGATCTTAGTACCCCGGATGTGGGATCTCAGGTCCCCGGATGTTGGATCTTAGATCCCCGGATGTGGGATCTCAGGGCCCCGGATGTTGGAGTTTAGCTCCTGGGATGTTGGGCATTAGATCCCGGATGTTAGACCCAGGTCCCCGTATGTTCTTGGCTGTGACTCAGTTTCCCTCTCCCCCCACAGCACCCCGCACCTGGACGGCCTGGCCCGGGATGGCGTGCGGCTGACCCAGCACCTGGCGGCAGCGTCCGTCTGCAGCCCAAGCCGCGCGGCCTTCCTGACGGGACGCTACCCTGTGTGCCTGGGTCGGTATGGGGGGGACATCCGGGGAACAGAGGGAGAGCTGGGGGGGAGGCGGGGTCGGGACATCCGGGGATCTGAGAGCCAACATCCGGGGTACTAAGATCCAACATCCGTGGACCTGATATCCAACATCTGGGGATCTGAAACCCAACATCTGGGGATCTGAAACCCAACATCCGGGGATCTAAAGCCCAACATCCGGGGAACTGAGCACCAACATCCGGGGCACTGAGCTCTAACATCCAGGGACTTCATCTCTAACATCCGGGTTACTAAGATCCAACATCTGGGGATCTGAGCACCAACATCTGGGGCACTGAACTCTAACATTCGGGAACCTTATCTCTAACATCCATTGTACTAAGATCCAACATCCGGGGATCTGAGGCCTAACATTCTGGGAACTGAACTCCAACATCCGAGGACCTTACATCCACCATCTGGGGTACTAAGATCCAAAATCCAGGAACCTGAGCCCCAACATCCAGGGAACTGAGCTCCAACATCTGAGGATCTGAGGGCCAACATACCTGAACCTGAGCTCCAATATCCGGGGTAGTAAGATCCAACATCCAGGGAATTGAGCTACAACATCCGGGTAACTGAAGTCCAACATCTGGGGTCCTGATATCCACCATACAGGGCACTGAACTCCATCATCCGGGATCTGAGGGCCAACATCCGGGATACTAACATCCAACATCCGGGGACCTGAGGTCCAACATCCAGGGAACTGAGGCCCAACATCTAGGGCACTGAGGTCCACCAGAGGGAGGAGAGGACTACTCTGAGGATCTCAGGTTCAAATCCCTGAGACTCTGGGACTTCTCCCCTGAACTGCCAGGAAACTGGAAGTTACGCCATATTGGTTTCCCCCAGGGGCTCCCAGGGCTGGGGTCCTTTCCACCCCAGGTGGGCAGGTCCCAGGCTATCCCAGACACAGCAGGCCTTCCCCCTGAAGGTGCTAGATGCCCCCTCCTGACTCAGGATGCCATCATCACTGACCTAGGGTCCTTCTCCTCTCTCTTGGAAGGCATGGTGACCACCAACGGGGCGCGCGTGCTGCAGTGGGCGGCCGTGTCTGGCGGGCTGCCCACCTCCGAGATCACCTTTGCCAAGATCCTGCAGGAGCAGGGATATGCCACCGGCCTCATAGGTAAGAGAGAAATCGGATCCATCCATCCATCCACCCATCCCCCATCCATCCACCCATCCATCCATCCATCCACCCATCCATCCATCCATCCATCCACCCATCCACCCATCCATCCATCCATCCATCCACTCATCCTTCCATCCATCCACCCATCCACCTATTCATCCATCCACCCACCCATCCACCCATCCATTCATCCATCCACCCATCCATCCATCCATACATACATACATACACCCACCCACCCATCCATCCACCCTTCCATTCATCCATCCATCCATCCACCCACCCATCCATCCATCCATCCATCCACCCATCCACCCATCCATCCATCCACTGTGCATCCATCCATCCACCCATCCATCCATCCACCCATTCCCCTATTCATCCATCCATCCATCCACCCACCCACCCACCCATCCATCCATCCATCCATCCATCCATCCACCCATCCATCCATCCATCCATCCACCCATCCATCCACCCACCCATCCATCCACCCATCCATCCACCCATCCACCCATCCATCGACCCATCCACCCATCCATTCACTCATCCATCCATCTCTTCCCCTCAAGGCAAATGGCACCTGGGCCTCAACTGTGAGTCCCCCACTGACCACTGCCACCACCCCTTGAACCACGGGTTCGACTCCTTCTTCGGGGTCCCCTTCACCCTGATGGGGGACTGCCTACAAGTGGAGCCCTCGGAGAAGCGAGCGCGTCTGCAAGGGCCCCTGGACCTGGGGGCGCAGCTGCTGCTGCTTTCCCTGCTCTGCCTGGCCGCTGGGAAGCTCACGGGCCTGCTGGGCCTGCGCTGGGTGCCCTGGGTACTGGGCCCCGGATGTGGGGCCTTGCTCCTGGCCTGCACCTCCCGCCTCTTAGGTGTCTTCATCGTCCACGCCGACTGCTTCCTGATGAGGGATCACCAGGTCGTCCAGCAGCCTCTGAGGTTCGAGGCCAGCGCGGGGCTCTTCTTGCGGGAGGCTGAGGCCTTCATCCACAGGTCAGCCTGGGGTCGGGGAGGGGGACAGATGCCATCTACTAGATCTCTATAGTAAACGGGTAGACCTTAGATCCCCAGATGTACATCCAGTAGATCTCTATAGTCAACTGTCAACCTCAAATCCCCGAATGTTCCACTAGGAGATCTCTATAGGCATCTGGTAGACCTCAGATCCCCGGATATACATCCAGTAGATCTGTATAGTCAACCGGTCAATCTCAAATCCCCGGATGTTCCATCAATATATCTCTATAGACATCTGGTAGACCTCAGATCCCCGGATGTACATCTACTAGATCTCTATAGTCAACTGGTAGACCTCAGGTGCCCAGATGTATATCCAGTAGATCTCTATAGTCAACTGTCAACCTCAAATCCCCGCATGTTCCATCAATGGATCTCTATAGACATCTGGTAGACCTCAAGTCCCTGAATGTTACATCTAGTATATCTCTATATACATCTGGTAGACCTCAGGTTCCCGGATGTTCCATCAGTAGATCTGCAGAGACATCTGGTAGACCTCAAATCCCAGGATGTTACATCCAGTAGATCTCTATAGACATCTGGTAGACCTCAGGTCCCTGGATGTTCCATCTAGTAGATCTGTAGAGACATCTGGTAGACTTCAGATCAGACCACGATCGATTTTTGGTAGTATTGATCAGATCATGATCGATTATTGGTAATAACTGATCAGCTCATGTTCGATTATTGGTATTATCGATCAGATGATGTTCGATTATTGGTATTATCGATCACACCACGATCGAATATTGGTATTATTGATCAGATCCTGTTCGATTATTAGTAATATCTGATCAGCTCATGTTCTATTATTGGTCATATCGATCAGATGATGTTTGATTATTGGTAATAACTGATCAGATCTGTTGGATTATTGGTAATAACTGATCAGATCACGATCGATTATTGGTATTTTCGATCAGATCACTATTGATTATTGGTATTATTGATCACATCACGATCGATTATTGGTATTATCTGATCAGATCAGGATCGATTATCAATCATCTGATCGATTATTGGCAATACCTGATCAGGTCGGTTATCGGTGAGGTTATTGATGATGGGGGCGGGTTCTGACGTGGGTCCGCAGGCACCAGGCCCGCCCCTTCCTCCTCCTCGTCTCCTTCCTCCACGTCCACGTCCCGCTGGTCACCTCACCCGCCTTCCGGGGCCGCAGCGCGCACGGCGCCTACGGCGACAACGTGGAGGAGCTCGACTGGATGGTGGGTGAGTGCGGGGAGGGAGGGAACTGAGGCACGGTGCTTGGGATGAGGGAAACTGAGGCATGGGGGTGGGGTGAGCAGGATGGGGAAACTGAGGCACGGGGGTGGGGTGAGTTAGTTGGGGGAAACTGAGGCACGGAGATGGGGTGAGCGGGATGGGGGAAACAGGCATGGGAGTGGGGTCAATGGGTTGGGGTAAACTGAGGCACGGTGCACTTGGGTAAACTGAGTCACTGGGCATGTTGGGGGTAAACTGAGGCACAGTGCACTTGGGTAAACTGAGGCACGGTGCATGTTGGGTAAACTGAAGCATGGTGCATGTTCAGGGTGAACTCATGCACGGTGCATTTGGGTAAACTGAGGTACTGTGGATGTGGGTAAACTGAGGCCCGCGTATAGGGGTAAGCTGAGGCACGGTGCATGTTGGGTAAACTGAGTCACTGGGTTTTGGGGTAAACTGAGGCATGGTGCATGTTGGGTAAACTGAGGCACAGGGACGAGGTGAGTGGGTTGAGTAAACTGAGGCACCGGGATGGGGGTAAACTGAGGCACGGGGACGGGGTCAGCGGGTCGGGGTAAACTGAGGCACGGTGCATTTGGGTAAACTTAGGCACGGTGCACTTGGGTAAACTGAGGCAAAGTGCATTTGGGTAAACTGAGGCACAGTGCATATTGGGGGTAAACTGAGGCACGGTGCATGTTGGGAGTAAACTGAGGCCCAGTGAGTGTTGGGGGTAAACTGAGGCACGGTGCCTGTTGGGTAAACTGAGGCACGGTGCATGTTGGAGGTAAAACGAGGCACAGTGGACGCTGGGAGTAAACTGAGGCACGGACCCATTCCCCCCCCACAGGGCAACTGCTGGCGGCGCTGGACGGCGCGGGGCTAGGGCGCCGCACCCTTGTCTACTTCACGTCGGACCACGGTGCCTCGCTGGAGGCCCGGGCTGGGGGCACCCGCCTCGGGGGTTCCAACGGCGTGCACCGAGGCGAGGGGGAAACTGAGGCAGGGCGGGCGGGGCCTCCCACGCGGCCCGCCCCCGCCCCTTGACCTTTGCCCTTCGCCCCTCCCCTTGCAGGTGGCAAAGGCATGGGGGGCTGGGAGGGCGGCATCCGGGTCCCTGGGCTGGCGCGCTGGACCGGGATGCTGCCCGCAGGGCGCCTGGTGCCTGAGCCCACCAGCCTCATGGACCTGTTCCCCACTGTGGTGCGCCTGGCCGGGGGCTGGGTTCCGGCGGACAGGTACGAGTTCGCTGGCCTGGGTCCCCACGGGGTGGGGGGGAAGGGGGGTCATCCGGGGCCTCGGGGATCCCAAGGGGGGAGGCTGAGGCCTGCTCATTCGGGTCTCTGGGGGCTCAGAAGCCTGCACATCTGGGTCTCTGAGGGCTCAGACCTGCACATCCGGGTGTCTGGGGGCTCAGGAGCCTGCACATCCGGGTCCCTGAGACCCAGAACCCGGGGCTCAGGCCTTGACATCCGGGTCTCTGGGGGCTCAGAAGCCTTTACATCTGGGTAACTAAGGGCTCAGGCCTGCAAATCCGGGCCTCTGAGCACTCAGAAGCCTGGACATCTGGGTCTCTGAGGACTCAGGCCTTCATATCCGCATCTCTAAGGCATCAGGGCTGCACATCCAGGTCTCTGAGTACCTAGGTCCAGGTCTCAGGCCTGGACATCCGGGTCTCTGAGGGCTCAGGACTGCACATCTGGGTCTCTGAGGGCTCAGAAGCATGGACATCCGGGTCTCTGAGCGCTCAGAAGCTTGGATATCCGGGTCTCTGAGGCCTCAGGCCTGCACATCCAGGTCTATAAGACCAGAGGCCTGGGTCTTAGACCTGCACATCCGGGTCTCTGGGGGCTCAGAAACCTGGACATCTGGGTCTCTGGGATCTCTGGCCTGCACATCCGGGCCTCTGAGCACTCTGAAGCCTGCACATCTGGGTCTCTGAGTGTTCAGGAGCCTGGACATCCGGGTCTTGAAGGCCTCAGAAGCCTGAACATCCAGGTCTCTGAGGGCTCAGAAGCCTGCAGATCTGGGTCTCTAAATGCTCAAGCCTTGACATCCAGGTCTCTGGGATCTCTGGCCTGCACATCTGGGTCTCTGGGGGCTCTGGCCTGGACATCTGGGTCTCTGAGTGCTCAGAAGCCTACACATCCGGGTCCTGCAGGGAGGTGGACGGCCGGGACCTGATGCCCGCGCTGCTGGGGATGGCGCAGGCCGCAGGCCACGACTTCCTGCTGCACTACTGCGAGGCCCGGCTGCATGCCGTGCGCTGGTTCGACCGCCCAAGTGAGTGCCTCGACCTCCGCCGGGCCCCGGGGTGGGAGAGGGAGCTGCATGCATGCACGCAGAGACCCGGATGCAAGGCCTGGGGGTGGATGTGGGAATCCCCGGATGTGGGAATCCCGGGATGTGAGGACCTGGATGGAAGGCATGAGATGGGAATCCCCTGATGTAAGGTCCCGGATGTGAAGTCCCTGATGGGAATTCCTGGATGTGAGGCTCCAGATGTGAGGTACTGGATGAGAATCCCTGGATGTGAGGCCCCGGATGTGAGGCCTCAGATGGGAATCCCCAGATGTGAGGCCCTGGATGTGAGGTCCCAGATGGGAATCCCTGGATGTGAGGTCCCAGATGTGAGGTCCCGCATGTGAATCCCCGGATGTGAAGTACCGCATGTGAATCCCCGGATGTGAGGTCCTGGATGTGATTCCCTGGATGTGAGGTCCTAGATGGGAATCCCCGGATGTGAATACCCAGATGTGAGGTCCTGGATGGGAATCCCCGAATGTAAGGTCTTGCGTGTGAATGCCCTGATGTGAATCCCCCGATGTGATGTCCTGGATGTGAATTCCCGGATGGGAATCCCCGGATGTGAGGCCCAGGATGTTACTCCTTTCCCCCCACCCACCGCAGGCCGCACGGTGTGGAAGCTGCACTTCGCCACTCCGCGCTTCGACCCGCCGGGCTCGGGCGCCTGCCTCGGTTTCCCTGCCTGCGCCTGCTCTGGGTGGCGCATGACCCGCCACCTGCGGCCACTGCTCTTTGACCTGACTGCGGACCCAGGGGAGACCCGCCCGCTGCGGGGGCCCGATGGCGACACGCAGGCGCGTGGAGGCCGCGGTGGCCCGGATGCTGCGCACGCGCCGCCCCCGCGCGGCCCCGCCCCTCGCCCCTGCACACAACACCTGGAGCCCGCACCTGCAGCCCTGCTGCGCGCCCGGACTGCTCTGCGCCTGCGACCGCCTGATCCCCGACCTCTGACCCTGACCCGACCCCCAACCCCCAACTGCCCGGGGCTACGGCAGATCCTGGCCTGCGCCTCTCACATCCGGGGACTCACATGCGGGTATACTCAAATACAGAGATTCCCACATCTGGGGATTCCCACATACAGACTCTCACATCCGGGGATTCCTACATCCAGGGATTCTCACATCCGGGGATTCTCACTTCTGGTGACACATCTGGGGATTCCCGGGGATGAATTCACACATCCGGGAAATCCCACATCCGGGGACTTTTACACCCGGGGATTCTCACAACCAGAGATTCTCACACCCGGAGACTTTTACATCCGGGGATTCTCACATCCAGAGACTCTCACATCCGGGGATTCCTACATACAGACTCTCACATCCAGAGATTCTCACATCCGGGGATTCTCACATCTGGAAATTCTCACATCCAGAGATTGCCACATCTGGAGATTCTCATATCCAGGCATTCCTACATCCGGGGATTCTCAGACCAGGGAATTCGCACATCTGGGGAAATCTTACATCCAGAGACTCTCACATCCGGGGATTCTCACATCCGGGGATTCTCACATCTGGGGATTCTCGCATCCAGGGATTCTCACGTCTGGGTATTCCCACAGCCGGAGATTCTTACATCCGGGGATTCCCACATCTAGAGATTCCTACATCCGGGGATTGTCACATCCAGGAATTTTTACATCCAGAGACTCTCACATGCGGGGATTCTCACATCTGGGGAAGTCTTACATCCGGGGATTCCCACATCTGGGGATTTTCACATTCAGAGAGTCTTACATCTGGGGATTCTCAGACCCAGGGATTCCCACATCCGGGGACTCTCACATCCTGAGCCTCTCCTCCTGGACCTCCACCTTGGGCCTCCCATCCGGGGCCTTTCCCCAGCCTCCCATCCGGGGCCCTGTCACATCCGGGCCTATGTCCTCTAACTTCTCACACAATAAAACCTCGTGAGCACCACACCACATGGCAGAGTTAGGGGTCACGGGGGTCAGAGGCCGGGCACTGGTCCTGCCTTCCATTTCAGGTCATTTCTGGTTGATGCTAGGATACAGAGCTGGTCCCGCCTTCCATTTGAGGACATTTCTGGTCGTTGCTAGTGTATAGGACTGGTCCCACCTTCCATTTCAGGCCACTTCTGGTCGTTGCTAGGGTATAGGACTAGTCCCACCTTCCATTTCAGGTCATTTCCGGTCATTGCTAGGGTATAGGACTACTCCCACCTTCCATTTCAGGCCACTTCAGGTCGTTCATAGGGTATAGGACTGGTCCCGCCTTCTATTTCAGGCCACTTCCGGTCATTGCTAGGGTATAAGACTAGTCCCACCTTCCATTTCAGGTCATTTCTGGTCATTGCTAAGGTATAGGACTAGGCCTACTTTCCATTTCAGGCCACTTCTGGTCATTGCTAGGGTATAGGACTGGTCCCGCCTTCCATTTCAGACCATTTCCAGTCGTTGCTAGAATACAGGGCTGGTCCCACCTTCCATTTCAGGTCATTTCTGGTGGTTGCTAGGGTATTGGACTAGTCCCGCCTTCCATTTCAGGCCATTTCCGGTGGTTGCTAGGGTATTGGACTAGTCCCGCCTTCCATTTCAGACCATTTCCGGTGGGTTGCTAGGATACAGGCTTGGTCTCACCCTCCTCCAGGACGTCCCACCACCTAGATTCACAACTGATTGGCCTATTCCATGAAAGCCCCGTCCTCACTTTCCTAATTCACTTGTCATTGGTCCAGCTGTAAGACACGCCCCTTAGCCTCCCCTCCCAAATCCAACTCGCTGCTGATTGGACCTCACACTACAGTCCCGACCCTAACTACCTGAACTTGGATTCAGATTGGCCCAGCAGGATTGGAGATGTGGGGTACCCGGATGTTGGACCACTCTAAGGGAGGGGGGGGTGGTTGGGTTGATGGATGGGTGGATGACCAGGCCTGCGACCTCTTCCCCTTCTGTGCCTGTCCCAGGGGTCCCCAATGACCTCTCCAGGGATTGACCCAGATGGGCCTATAGCTCCTTATTGCGGTAGGATAAGTCGAGGTCGGAGGTCTGTGTCTCCCTAGGCCTAGGATGCATTGCACCTGCACGACATCCGGGTCTTCTCTGGAGGGAGGGACCCATTGGCTTCCCCGGGGACTCCTCCAGCCACGACCCCTGCTCTGATTGGCTGACACGCCTGTCTCTCCATACTTTGGCCCCGCCCAGGGAAGCTGGGGGTCCAGTCCCGCCTCTTCCTTGGGTGATATTGAAAGGCAGGGTGTGCTGTCCATCATCCCTGGGCCCCGCCCCCTGCCAAGCCAGTAGCTGGAGAGTTGATATGTGTGAAGCCATGCCTCTTCGTGGCTAGCTCTATGGACGCTGTGGGTGCCCATCACCCAGAGGTCCCGCCCACTAGTGAATGTATGGGCACAGGGGCTTTTCTCACTTCCAGGTCCCGCCTCCTGGCTGTTGAAAGGCCACAGGGGCTGTCTGTCTCCTCCAGGTCCTGCCCCCTGGCTGTTGTGTGGACATTTGTCCTGTCTGTCATCTTCAGACCACGCCCCCTTGTTGTATAATCATGTGTCCTGTCTGTCACCTTCAGGCCACGCCCCCTTGTATTATCAAGTGTCCTGTCGACTTCAGGCCACACCCCTTGCAATTGGGTGGCCACACAAGCTGTCATTTACCTCCAGGTCCTGCCTCCTACTCCGTCTTAGGTCCTGTCAAGCCGAAGCCCCGCCCACAAGTGACTGACTGGACACTCTAGCTGTCCATCACCATCCTGTCCCGCCCTGCGCCTGTCTCCACACTGAGCAGGGGCCAGAGGGGAAGGGAAACGCTGCCTGGGCTCGTGCACCGCGCATGTGCAAGGAGTGGTTCCAAAGAGGCGGAGCCTGTGCATGCGCCATGGAAAGATGGGCGGGGCAGACAGGCCTGACAGCGCGCATGTGCTCTTTACGTTGATTTTATTTGTCCCTCCCCGCCAGGCTCCTTCTTATGCTTCCGCTTCCGCCTGCTGCTGGAGGCCCCGGGTTCGAATCCAGCCTCACACTGGGGCGGGGCCTGGGGGGAGGGGAGGTGCAGGCTGCAGCCACCCGCGGGGGGATCATGTGAGGCCCCGCCCTGCGCCTCTCCTCATCCGGGAACCCTGAGAGGGGGCGGTTCCCACCTGCATCCCTGCCCACGCCCCGGAAGCAGCATCTGCGACCTCCAGACTAGAAGTAGGTGATGGTGGCACCCACCAGGGCCACGACCACCACGGACACGATGGGGGACACTACCCGGGCCAGCGCGCTGCCTGGAGGGGGCAGAACCGGAACTGGAAATGGGGGGAGAACACACCCAGGAAGGGGGGTGGGGCGTCTCCCTGCAGCTTCTGGTTGGGAAGTGTCCGGAAACAGGAAGCGAGCCAAGGCGAAGGGGGCGGGACAAGGGTGCCTGACCGGAAGTGCTATCACAGCCGTGACAGGAAGTGTCCATGAACAGGGACAGGAAGTGCCCTAGTGTGTCAAGACCGGAAGTTCTTGTGTACTAGGGACAGGAAGTCTCCATAGTCAAGACCAGAAGTTGTTATATACTAGGGACCGGCAGTCTCCACAGTCAAGACCAGAAGTTCCTACACACTAGGGACCGGAAATGCCCTTCCAATCAGGACCGGAAGTGCCCTTCCTGTCAGGACCTGAAGTTTCTATACACTAGGGACGGGAAGTCCCCAGTCAGGACCAGAACTTCCTATATACTAGGGACTGGAAATCTCCACAGTCAAAACCGGAAGTTCCTATACACTAGGGACCGGAAGTCCCCATAGTCAATACCAGAAGTTCTTATACACTAGATACCCGAAGTTCCTCTACACTAGGGACCGGAAGTGCCCTTCCAATCAGGACCGGAAGTTCCTATACACTAGGGACCGGAAGTGCCCTTCCAATCAGGACCAAAAGTTCCTGTACACTTGGACCAGAAGTCCCCATAGTCAAGACCAGAAGTTGTTATATACTAGGGACCGGAAGTCTCCACAGTGAAGACCGGAAGTTCTTAAACACTAGGGACCGGAAGTCCCCATAGTCAGGACCAGAAGTTCATATACACTAGGGACCGGAAGTTACTATATACTAGGGACCGGAAGTGCCCAGTCAAGACCGGAAGTTCCTATACACTAGGGACCGGAAATGCCCTTCCAATCAGGACCGGAAGTTCCTATACACTAGGGACCGGAAGTCCCATCACCAGGACCAGAAGTTCCTATACACTAGGGACCGGAAATACCCAGTCGGGACCAGAAGTTGTTATATACTAGGGACCGGAAGTTCCCAATCAGGACCGGAAGTTCCGATACTCTGGACCAGAAGTTCACATACTGTCAGAAGCGGAAGTTCTCATGCCGACTGGAAGTCCCAATACACGCCTGGGCCCAGATCACGAGGGGACCGGAAGTGGGGTGGCCGAGGGGGCGGGACTTACCCTGGAGGGTCTCCGTGGATCACGTGTTCGTCGCCAGCACCTGGGGTGGAGGGGGAGGAGAGACACAGCCCTGGAAGCTCGGCCTCCACATCCGGGTCCTTACATCGGGGTACCCACATCCAGGTCTCTACATCTGTGATCCCATGTCTGGGTCCCTACATCCGGGTCTCTACATCCGGGTCTCCACACTGGGGTCTCCTCATCCGGGTCTCCACATCCAGGTCTCCACACTGGGGTCCCTACATCTGGGTCTCTACATCCAGGTTTCCACATCCGGGTCCCTACATCCAGGTTCCCATGTCTGGTCCCTACATCCGGGTCCATAAATCCGGGCCTCCACACTGGGTTCCCTACATCCGGGCCTCTCCATCCGGGCCTCTCCATCCCCAGCCTCCACATCCGTGCCTCCCCCTTCCATGTCCTCACCTCCTGTGCCTGGTGGGGGTTGGGGCTGGGGTGGAGGCCGGCGTTGGGGCGGGAGGTAGACGTCTGCGGGGAGAGAGAGAGCGAGGGAGGATGGAGGCCGGCCTCCCCCCCTCCCCTTACCCCCTCTCTCCCCTGACCCCTGACTCCCCCTGACCCCTTCTGACCCCGCTCACCTCCATCCCGACCCCGGGGTCGCGGCCTGGGTGGGTCGGGCAGCTGCAGGTACAGCCCTGTGTGCCAGGAGTGGGCCGTACTTCAGTTTCCCCACCCTGGGTGGGCCTGGTGTGGGGGGGGAGGACCCCACTCATCCGAGTTGGGCTTCGGGGTGGGATCTGCAGGCGAAGAGAGAGAGGGTGGTGACCCCTGACCTCCCCTGACCCCCCCCAACCCCTGACCCCAAGGCCTCAGGGGGTGGCATATGGTCACATGGAATTCAGGCCCACAGCTGGATCACGGCCACACATGAGGCCTAGCGGCTAGGGTGAAGCCATGGGGGGGAAGGTGAGAGGTCAGGACTCACCGGGGTCATCCAGGGCATCGGCGAGGTCAAAGTCGGCCTGGCCTGAGGGGGGAAGAGGACGGGTGCTGGGGACGGACGGATGGATGGGGAGACAGACACAGAGACGAACAGACAGACCGAGAGGATGACACACGGACAGACAGACAGACAAGGGATGGACAGCCAGGTGGACAGACAGACTAAGAGGCAGACAGACAGAGAGGAAGACAGATGGACAGAGAGGAGACAGACAGACAGACAGACCCAGACAGAGACTGAGAGGCAGACAGACACAGAGACGGACAGACAGACAGACCGAGAGGATGACACATGGAGAGACAGACAGACAGAGCCAGAGGCAGATGGACAGACAGACAATGAGACAGACAGAGAGGAGACGGACAGACAGACACATGGACACACACACATGGACAGACACACGGACAGACGGGCCCAGACACAGACGGACCTGCAGACAGACAGAGACAGACAGACAAGGGATGGACAGATGACCAAGACAGGATGGACAGATGGACGGACAGGTGAATAGGCAGACCAAGAGGCAGACAGACAGACTGCGAGGAGACAGACAGACAGACAGACCGAGAGGAGATGGACAGACCGACAGAAGCAGATGGACAGAGACACAGACAGACAGACTGAGACGCAGACAGACAGACAGACAGAAAGGAAGACAGATGGACAGAGAGGAGACGGACAGACAGACCGAGAGGCAGGCAGACAGACAGACTGACTGACAGACAGATGGACAGACAGACCAACTGAGAGGAGATGGACAGACAGGCAGACCCAGAGACAGACAGACAGACAGGGACACAGTCAGACAGACTGACTGACAGATGGACAGACAGACAGACAGACAGACAGACCGAGAGGAGACAGACAGACACACAGACACAGAGACAGACAGGCCAACAGGACCAGGTCTTGGCCTCCAACAACCCGGCACAACCTGAAAATCCACCGCCACCTCCCCACCCCACAACCCCAGCCCAGCCCCGGGCCCCGAGGGGGGGGGAACCCGAAACCACCAGGAGAGGAGGGGGGGACACTAGAAACCACCAAAGAGGGGAGAACTACAAACCACCAAACTGGGGAGAGAACTAGAAACCACCAAACAAGGGAGAACTAGAAACCACCAAAAGGGGGGAGAACTAGAAACCACCAAAGAGGGGGAACTAGAAACCACCAAACTGGGGGTGAAGTAGAAACCACCAAGGTGGGGGAACTAGAAACCACCAAGGGGGAGAGAAACCACCAAGGAGGGGGGAACTAGAAACCACCAAAGAAGGGGGAGAGAACTAGAAACCACCAAGGGGGAGAGAAGTAGAAACCACCAAGGGGGGGGGAGAACTAGAAACCACCAAACAGGGAGAGAGAACTAGAAACAACCAAACTGGGGGGGGGAACTAGAAACCACCAAAGAGGAGAGAACTAGAAACCACCAAGGGAAGAACTAGAAATCACCAAGGGGGGAGAACTAGAAACCACCAAAGAGAGTGGGGGAACTAGAAACCACCAAGGCCTCACCCCGGCCTCCTGGGCCCAGGCCGCAGAGCAGGGTGGCCAGCAGCAGCAGCAGCAGCGCAGGTCCTCCTTGAAACTTGCAAGGCTATGGTCAAAGTCACCCTAAGCAGGAATGTCCTTGAAACCCCTGTCCAACTTCAGTGCCAACAAAGCCAGAAGTAGAGCCAAATGGCTCCAGTGGTAGAGGGCTAGCCTGAGTTCAAGCTCTGGGACTGGCAATAAACAGACATACACAACAATCTGTACAGCCATCCAGCTAAAGCATGTCACCCTCTTGTCCCCAGCTGAATTGGACAGAGTTCCCTGGGAAAGGGGCTGGGGGAGCCACTGTCATCATCACTCTGCCCATTCTGCCTGCATCACAGGATTCCGGCCACACCATTATTTCATGTTCCTTTCTGACCAAAGGGATACAAGAATGGTGGCCATGCCCACATTCCATGCTGCCTGGTAGATGGACTAGGCTCTCTGAGATCCACAGGGGAAAAATCCTGCCACAGGAGCATGGGCCTACTGCAGGCACCCGGGCCAGTGACAGACTGAGCTGGAGCCACAGGCCCTCTCTGCCCCATGAGCTGCCACCACAGCATGCATGGGGATGGGAAGAGGGACATGGGCATGTGAAAAGAAAATCTGCTTCGTCCACGACCTGACTGATGAGGTAGACTTCCAGAGTCCAGCAGGTGAGCTCCACCATTGATGCAGCCAGCTGTCGGCACACATCCAAACCATCGAGGAGTCCCTCATGGTGTGTAAAGAGTAGATGTTGATCTTGAATGAGCTGTGTTGGGAGAAAGCCAAGTGCATGCACTGGCTGTCCTAGGAGAAGATAGAGAAGAGGAGAGTGCTGCGGGAACTGCTGTCACTCCTCGCAAGGGAAGGCACAGACTCTCCAGATACCAGCACAGGCTGAGCTCCCCACCACCAGCACTGCTTCAGACGCCTCAGGGCCCGTGGTGGGTGAAATCAGGGAGGAGCAGAAAGGTTTTGCAGAATTGCAACTTGAAGACAGCATGGAAACTGCCAGAGGAGAGGTCAGGGTTCCCGACCCCATAGTGGACTCCCCCAAGGAGCACGTCCTGCCCCAGATGTCGCACATCCAGTTCCGCCCACAGCTCCCAGGCTCAGGGGAGGAGTGCTCCCTCACTTTCTTCTGTAGACTGATGTGGATGATGACTCTCTATGTGACATACTGACTCTCAAAAGCCTTGGCAGCCACCAGAAGTAGGTGGCCAGGTGGCTTTCTCTCAAGCCTCCATCAGCCGGGTGACAGGAAGGTTAAACTGGGGGTCGGGTAGGGCAAAGGCTGCAGGGAGGTGGCCAAAATTCAAGGGTTATCTAATGGCCCATTGGTGGCCAGGAAAGAGGCCCATGTTATGCTTATCACAAAGAATAAATTGTTTTCAAAGCAAAATAAAAAGCCTCCAACAAAGATTTGTTCTTCTAGTCCTGGGGCTTGAACTCAGGGCCTGGACATTGTCCTGAGCTCTTTTTGATCAAGACTGGCACTCTACCAGTTGAACCCCACCTCCCTTTCCAGCTTTTTCTGTGTGGAATAGAACCCAGGGCTTCAGGCATGCTAGGTGACCACTCTACCACTGAGCCACATTCTCAGCTAGGATGATTCTCCCCCCTCCCAAACCCATATGACAATTCCTCAGATAAATAGGAAGTAGGTGGTGGTGTATGCATCAAATACCTAGGCCAGCAGCCACCAGGCTTAGTGGGGAAAAGATTGTAGTGTAGAAATCTCTGATTTTGCATGCACGTGGTGTGTGTGTGTGTGTGTGTGTGTGTGTGTGTGTGTGTGTGTGTGTGAACTCAGGCCTAGGCTCTATCCCTGAGTTTTCTTGCTCAAGGCTAGTGCTCTGCCACTTGAGCCACAGCCCCTCTTGCTTTTGGATGGTTAATTGTAGGTAAGAGTCTCAAGGACTTTCCTGTCCAGGGTGGCTTTGAATCATGATGGGGGCCCCAAGGAAGCAAGAGTAAACACAACTCTCAAGTACTATCCCTATGGTGGGCTACTCCTGCACCCTGCGGACCAGATGTGAAACATGCGGCCCTGTGCCATCAACCTCTAGAGTTCAATTTGGGGAAGTGACCAGGGCCAAGCTGACTTTTGCTCACCCTGATTGCTGATGCCCCAGCAGGTCTGTTCCACCCCAGACCAAGAGAGCTCCAGGAGGCCCGGCTTACCAGGGGCACAAAAAAGGGAGAGGTCAGCTCCAGGCTGAGCTAAGAGCCTTTGCCCACAGGTACCCCAACATGTCCTTACTTATCACCATAAGACCTGTAAAAGAACAAACCCCAAAAACAAAATTGGAGCTGTGCCTCCAAGTGGTAGAGCTCTAGCATTGAACCAAAGAGCTCAGGGACAGGGCCCCCAAGCTTTGAGTTCTAGACCCCCAGCTGACTTCCCCCATAAAACACAGCTTGTCTAAATGTGAACTAGTCGGATTTGTGCAGTGTTTCTGAAGAATGGTGATACTGAAGAAAGCACCCTAATTCTAATGACAGCTGAATTTGTGACATACAGCTATGTGCTGAGTCCTTCACAGGGCGCTATTTGCTGGGTCCTTCCCACATGGGGGTTTTGTGCTGAGTCCTCAAAAAGGTGCTGTTTGCTGAGTCATTCCAAAGGGTGCTATGTGCTGAGTCCCTGAGAAGTGTGGGCCGTCCTGGTTTTTTCAAAGGATGCTGTGTGCTGAGTCCATTACACAACGTACTGTATGCTGAGTCCTTCAATAGGTGTGGTGAGCTACTGCATCGCAAAGGGTCCTGCTATGTGCTGACCACTGGTGAAGAGAGGGATGAGGTGAGTTTTTTGAGTGCTGTGTGCTGAGTCCTTTACACAGGGGGCTGTGTACTGTCCTTCAAATGGAGCTGTTCGCTGAGTGCTTCCACAGTATGGTATGTGCTGAGTCCTTCAAAATTGTTCTACGTGCTGAGTTTTTTGAAGGGTGCTGTGCACTGGATGTTTTACACAGGGTGCTTTATACTCAGCCCTTCAAAGGGTGCTGTGTGCCGAGTACTCTACCCAGCATACTACATGCTGAGTCCTCAAAGGGAGCTGTGTGCTGAGTCCTTTACACAGGGTGCTTTGTGCTGTTTTTGGAAGTGTGCTGTGTGTTGAGTCATCCCAAAGGGTGCTAATTTCTGAGTCCTTGAGAGGTAGTTATCCCCAACACTCACACACACACACGCACAAACACACATACACACACAAATTTCACTATGCACCTGCTTGGTGTGTGGAGTGGAGGGGGATGGAGGAAAGTCTCCTCCAGCGGTGGGGCTGAGGGGAGATTCAATTCCCCAGACCGGTACTGGGGGTGGGGGGTAGTGATGAGCTGAGGTAAGGCTGCAATTACCATGGTCTGGGAGCCTCAGGGCCCAGTCAGGGCTGCAATTTTGGCCAGGGCTTTGGGGCTGGGCCCAGGGGAGGAGGGGGTGGGGCCCAGGAGCACACTTTGGTGGCAGCAATGGCCAGGGGCCCAAGGGGGCTGGGGCATGTGCACAGCAGAGGCGAGGTGGCCCAGGAGAGGAGTATGGGGCAGAAAGAGAGCTGGGAGAAGAATGAGCATGAGCACAAGCACCAGTGGAAACGACTTCAGTGGCTGGCGGCTGTTCCGATCATAGCCTGGGTCCTGGCCGGTTGCATAGAGCATGTGGAGCCTGCATGGCAGGCCATGGCGTGCGTAGCCCCTGCAGCAGCCATGGTGCCCCTGAGTCTGAGGTCCCGGTTCAGGGAGCTAGGCAGAGTCAGCAGCTGCTGAGGCAGAGGCGGCAGCCACAGGGGACGAGGCCACTGAGGGGGAGGCAGTGGCTGAGGAGAAGGAGCAGAGGCTGAGTGCTGCCCCACCACGTGCCAGCAGACGCCCCTGCCCCTTCCCAGAAGATCTGCATTTCAAACATGCTGCAGGCTCAGACTGGTGGAGCCTCTTGCAGTCACCTGGCGGAGATGGCACACCCCTATCTGGCTTGTGGCCCTGACTTGGTCCTGGCCCCGAGCCCTCAGACTCAGGGCTCGCACCCAGAGTCTCAGCCTACAGCTTCTCCCAGCAGCACAGGTGAGTGGCTGCACTGCGGGCCAGCACCTCGCGTGACCCCTGCACCCTGTGACTCCACCACTCTACCCCTTCCACCCCACCCCCGCAGGCCAGGAACTCAGCCTCTTGCCTCCCCTCTCCTGTCCTGCCTGCACCTCCCCAGCACCCCACAGTCCGCCCTGGCTCTGCCACAAATGCACCCCAGGGGTGGGGGTTGGAACTGGGTGTCGACCTGAGGATCCCACCCCCATCCCTAGCATCCAGTGTCCCAGGAAAATGAGACATGCAAGGATGGGTGAGGAGCACCCATCCAGGGACACCACAGAGCCCCTGGCTGGAGCAGTGGGAGCCACACAGCCTTGCATCTGCACCCTTCCTCTCCCTGGTGGGAACCTATGGCTTTAGTCAGAGGTGGTGAGCTGCACCTCCACACCTGCCTTCTTAGGTCTTTTCCTTTTTGCTGGGGAGGGGGGGGTTGGATGCAGAAGATAGGCCCCTCCCTTGCTGTGTGAGCCCTTGTCTTCTGTGCTCAGTCACCCTTTCACCTGCGGACATTCCCAGAAGAGCCCACTAGAGAGGTGAGGGCACTGGGGTCAGATAGAAGGTGGATATTTGGGAGAAATACACACCCCTTCTAACAGATATACACCCAGCCTGTACCCCAACCCCAGCTGTCAACAGTTCTGATCACATTTCCCAGCTCTGCCAGCTTCTGCTAGTGCTCCCAGTCCATCTGGTCTTCTCATCCTCCCCAAGATCTGCCAAGTCGCCCCGAAGTATATAGGCTGAAAATAGGGAGTCTAACCATGTATATAGCCTTTAGAACCCCATCAGAGTCCTCAACAACGCCCCCACCCCAGGTCAGACACCTCTCAGGTGGCACCATGACCCCCTGCTTTGTTTTCTGTCCAGGCTCTGAGGAGCCACATGTCTCGGGACTCCTTCACCCAGCGTCCTGGCCTAGGGTTTTGGTGAATGAGGAGTCAAAGCTGGTTGTTCCCAAGGGGAAGGGTCTGGCCCTGGAGAAACGGGGAGGCAGGGTGGTTCTGCATTATTAGAGCATTGTTCCGCTTGGGTGGTTGCCCCTGATTCTGACAAGGGAACCCATGTGCTTAAGCTGGTACATTGCCCAGATGAGAAACAAACTCCGGAGAGGCACTGCTCTGAGTCTGTGTTTGTGTGTGTGTGTGTTTGTGTGTGTGTGTGTGTGTGTGTGTGTGTGTGTGTGTGTGTGTGTGTTTGTTGGGAGAGCAGGGAGGATGAGAACAATGAAAATATATTTAAGTCACCATGTCTAAAAAGAGCAAAAGCATTTTATTTGTTGTTCTTTTTTCATTAATGCCCACTAGGAGACCAGCCACAATTTTTGTTTTCTCTTTCACCATTTCATGGCTCCTTTAGGGAAGGTTTCAGTAGATGTTCCTTTCCACCTCTTTCTTCCCCTTTCCTGCAGCCCACAGTAGCTGCTGGACCTGTGTGGGTCTCCCTTAGGAGGCCTGTGTGAACCACAGACCAGAGTGGACACCTGCTCTTCTGTCTTCAGCCAGAAGGCTCATGAGGCTACTGTGATCACAGCTGCACTCTTCCAGCCAGACAGTCTGCTCTGGTGTGTATAGTTGGAGCTAATTCAAGGTTGGGAATGAGTCTGCCAAACATAAATAGGGAACGAGATGGGGGGTAGTAGGGCAGGGGTTGTGAAGCTAGGAGGGTCTGGGAAGTGACGATTGGTGTGACATAGCAGATGGTTCACCACGACCGAGGATGAGAGGGGAATCTTACCCAGGGTATTGATGGTGTACGTGGGCATCTTGGCATGGGGCTCCAGGCCCCCAATGGTGGCAAGGATTCCCTCCAGGGGCAGTGCACTGGTGGGTAGTCCTCCCTGGAGTCCTGCAGACTCCAAGTTGTGTCCTTCTTGGGCTGTTTCCAGCTGCGCAATGGTAGGCAACTGTGTTCCCTCTGCTGGAGCCTACTTGGGATCAGGACATGGCAGTTAGCTAAGGCTCTCTGAATGCCATTTTCTATGACCCGCTGTAGGCTGTCTGGAAGGAAAAGGGGACCACTAACTTTGGAACCCTTTAAGTTTGATTGGGACATGTGAAATGCCAGCTTTTCCAGGGTTTTTCCTTGAAGCTGGCAATTTCTAACTAATGCTTGGGATTCTGGGTCAAATTAGATGGACCATTTCAGCCACCAAACAATGATATTCAAAGCAGCACAAGCAGAGTTCCCTAGCCAGATGGTCTCCTGCTATGAACGTCGTGCCTTGACTGCTTTTCTCCGGTAGATGCTGATTCTTCTCCAGCTCTCTTTAGGGTGACCACCACAGTTGAGGATGTTGTGGGGAGCAGAGATTGTGACTTCGCCATCTGCAGCCTACTAGCTGTGAGTAGAGAAAATTCCCAGGACCTGTACTGGACTCTGGGAAATTCAGAGACCTGGGATGCCTCAGGGATCCTATCTCTGGAACATGAAACTTGGGGGCTGGATATGGTGGACCATCCTGTCTGGCCCCAGGGAGTGGAGAGGAGGCCCCTTGAGCCAGGCTTTCACCTCAGGGCAACCTTTTTCACAGCTGAGTGGGAAAGTGAGTGCCACACAGCTGGTCAGCCGCTGGACAGAGATCCTTGAGAAGATAGGCATCCCAGAGGCCCTGGAATCCAGTGAGTACATCATGGCTCACGTCCTTAGAACCAAAACAATTAAGTGCGGTGGCACCAGGAGGGTGGGAAGAAGGAGGAGGGAGAACTGTGGGAGAGCTACATCAGGCTTTACCCCGACCCAGGATGCTTACCTGAATTGGATGGGACTTTTCTGTAGTATTGTCATGGACAGATGCTCATCTATTTATCTAACAAAACATTACAGTGTGTGCCAGTTCCTGGGGGGGGGGGGGAGAGGTGGGGGTCATACACAATGAAAGGTTCCAGTGCTGGTTCCACAGCACATGAAGAAATTTTGGTTTGAGCTGGATGTTGGTGCCCCACACCTGCCATCCTAGCTACTTAGGAGGCTGAAATAGGAGGATTGAAGCTTAAGGCCCAGACAGAAAAGCCTGTAAGACTCTTATCTCCAACTAACTACCAAAAAGAAAATGCCAGAACTAGGCTCAAGCTGTAGACTGTTGGCCTTGAGTACAAAGGCTCAGGGACAGCACCCAGGCTCTGAGTTCAAGCACAGGAGTGACACAAAGAAAGGAAAAAGAAAGAGAGGAGGGAAGGATGGAGGGAGAAAAGGAGGAAAGGAAGGAAGAAGGGAGCATACAAGCCTTGGTTTGGAGTCCCTGGATCAAGGGAGCCAACCATTCACAATCTCTGTGGGGACAGTTTCTGAGCCTAAAGCTCGTATGTAGGACCAAGCCACTGACCCGTTCATGACATCAGCAACTTCATGACATCCAATATCTGAGTGGTCGCTGACTGCAGAGGGAAACAGCCTCTGGTAGACCCTAGGGCTCAGGGTGGGTCACAGAGTTTCAATCTGTCCTGGTTCACCAAGTTTATTTTCTGGTCAGATAAGAAGAAAATGTCCAAGGGCTAGGGAAGTATAGGGTGAGGGAGTGTCAAGAGGGGCAAGGGATAAGCAGGAAGATGAAGAGGGAGGATGATCTCAGATCAGGTGTGTCAGGCCATTGAAGCCATGACCTCACCTGACAACCTAGATCATCAGTGATAGAGCCTTCGACCCAGCCACATGCCTATGAAAAGTCCTGGTACTCTGGGTTCACCGTTGACGATTTGTCTGTCATCTGCTGCAGAATGCCTGTGAAGTACATCCTTGGGGACTGGGACTTTTGCTGGCTCAATCTGAAGATGACACCCCCAGTGTTCATTCCTCAACCAGAGAAAGAGGTAAGCGGGCCACTGGAAGAGGACACCCGGGGAATGAGGGCGAGAGTCAGACCCGTGTTGCCCTCAGACTTCCTTTAGGGGACTCTAGGGCCGCGTGACTGCCATCCTCAGAGGTAGAGGTGGGTCTCTTTGCTGGCTCAGCCATTAATCTAGATGGCAGATTGGGATTCAGAGAGGGCCGACTGAAGATCGAGGCTAGTGGGAAAACCAGAGGCAGTGGGCTCGGAGCAGGGTTGTTTCTTTGAGGATACTCACAACCCAGGAACATTCCTGGGATGGATGGGCTCTTTTCTCCTCCCTGAGAGAGAGGGACCTAGAGCCCTCCAGTCTGCATCCCTTGGCTGAGAAATCCTTTCATTCCCATATCCTGTAGTTGTATAACTAGACCTCACCTGACTGCCCAGTGTCAAGGCAGGACAGTGAGAGATCTTGAGTCCTTGATGAGGTCATGGGATCCTCAGTATGGATTGTACTTGAATGTCCTGACTTGGTGCATGGTCAGTCTCATCTAAGACTGCCATGATCTAGGACATAGAAGCTAGAGAGTCAGAGCAGGATGGGGTCTATTCTGTGAGTCTTGAGTATTATGTGTGCGTTTTGAGCTCCCATGTGCTCACCTGCTTCCTTTACTTGGGTGCGTCTATGCTAGAAAAAGCTTAAAACTAAGGCCTGTGTCCCATCCCTTGTTTTATGCTCAAAGCTAGCACTTTACCATTTGAGCCACAGCTCCACTTGCAACGTTTTGGGGTGTTTAATTGGAGATAAGAGTTCTCAATGACTTTGCTGCCAAGGGTGCATCCAACTGCAGTCCTCAGATCTCAGTCTCCTGAGGGGATAGGATGACAGGCATGAAAAAGCCTCTTTGGCTGGGTGCCAATGGCTCATGGCTGTCATCCTAAGTACTCAGGAGCTGAGATCTTAGGATCATGGTTCAAAGCCAGCTTGGGCAGAAAAGACCCTCAGACTCTTCTCTCCAATAAAGCACCAGAAACCCAGAAGTGGTGCTGTGGCTCAAGTAGTAGAGTGCTGGACTTGAGCTGAAGAGCTCAGGGATAGCACCCAGGCCCAGAGTTCAAGCCCCACAACCAACAAAAAGAAAGAAAGTAAAACATCTTTGCCTGCAAAGGATGGTGGAGGTGTGTTTGTGTGTGTGTACAGTGGGGGTGGTAGACATTTAGCGCCCCACTCACTTATCATTTTAGATGGATTGTCCAAATCTCTTAGTCCATGGCAGCCGATTCTTGACCACAGGTGAAGCTCTGGGTTGGATGTCTACCATCGGCCCTCAGTCTCCTCATGGGACAGTTGTGAGGAAACAAGGGACTAATACAGAGGGCTCTCTAGAGCTGGGCTAGGCACAGAGGGAGCAGCTGTCAGATATGGTTCTCAAAAATTCTGTGAGCATATGACAGGAAGTTACCTAGAAAGGGCTCAGATGGGGTCTGTTATTAATCCTGCAACAGGTATAGGATTATGAAACAAAACATGGCCGTCTTTCATCATTAATCTATCCCCATGAGGAAGGGGATCCTTAACTGTATTCAGTCTTGCAACTGGGGAAAATGAGGCATTGACAAGCCAGGTGACTTACTCATGACCTCCAGCAGACAGGAAGCTCGGCCTGACTTCTCTGCCATGCTTCCTAGGACAGTGAGTGTTATTCAGCCCACTTCTTGTGGTGGGAGGTCCACTTTTGTCATGTGTGAGCCTTGAATTTGAGACCTGGATGCTGTGCCTGAGCTCCTTAGATCAAGGCTAGCGATCTACCACATGAGCCACAGCATCACTTCCAGTTTTCTGTTGGTTCTTTGAGTATAAGAGTTTCACAGACATTCCTGCCTGGGCTAGCTGTGAATCATGATCTTCACATCTCAGCCTCCTGTGTAGTTAGGATTATAGGCCTGAGCCACCAGCACCTGGCTTACGTGTAATTCTGGCCCTCTCTTCCTCTTTCTCTCTCTCTCTCTCCCACCTCTCTCCTCTCTCCCTCTCTTTCTCTCTTGCCCCTCTTTCCCTCTCTCTCTAGGTCTCTCTCTTTCTCTCTCAGGAACTGGTTGAATAGGTGCTGGAGGAGGTGGCCCAGCATCCCCATGTGGCTGGAACCAAAGGTGGCCCTCTCATTCTGGAGGTGGGCTGAGGGTCAGGAGCTCTTTTGCTCAGCCTATTGAACTAGCTTCATGAGGTAAGCCCCTCTGTGCCCCGGCTAGACTGTGATGGTTATTCCTTGTCCATCCCTTGAGTCCTTCCTCACATCCCTCTGCTACACCGTTGAAGGAAAGTGGATGAGGAGATGTTGCCTTGTCCTTCTGCCCAGCACAATCCTGGGACTCTGACCCATACCCCCACCTATCTGGTCAGGGCCTGGCTATAAGACAATGAAAACAGTCCATGTCTAATACCTTTTGCTGGCGAGTGTAGTTTTGGTTAGGGGGGTGGGGTGCAGAGGAAAGACCCAAGACCTGACAACTTCCGTTGGACATTTGTTCTTGTGACAGAGCTATGTCATTGCTGTGGATAAGGAGGAAGCCACATCAGACTGACCCAGAACAATGCTCAAAGATAAGTAGGCTGTTGAAGTATCAAACCTACTCATGTCTGCTTCCTACTCCCAACAAGGAGGTGTAATGTGGGTGGCCCGGCCCATTATAAATGGATGGTGGCGGTCAGAGGCTCATGGCTCCCATCCATCATCCTGGCTCTTTGGGAGGCTGAGGTCTTATGGTCATGACTCAGAGCCAGGCCGGGCAGGAAAGTCCAGGAGATTCTTATCTCCCATAAATCACCTCCTCTCCAAATCCACACACAAGCCAGATGTGCTGTGGCTCAAGTGGTAGAGCCTCAGCCTTGAACAAAAGAAGCTCAGGGATAACACCCAGACCCTGAATCCAAGTCCTAAGACTAACACAATCATAAAATAAATGAACAGTGTACACCTTTTATCTGACTACTAAGAAAGATGGATATAGTTTTCTGCTGGTACTTGTAGCCAAAGGTAAGGGGCTTCCCTTGATGTTCCCCTAAACCTCTCCTCTCCTTTATCTGTCCAGGCTTAGGTTGCAGGACAGAATTCGGATCATCCCCCTGGATGTGACCTTAGTTACCCTCCCCCATCCACCTTCCTTGGGGTCAGGATCCTGGATGCTCTCCCTGCTGGGAGGATGAGGCACCAGAGAGATGAGGGTAGGTATCCCGGACACTTATACACAGACACACACACACACACACACACACACACACAAACACACATATGAACACACAAACACCCCTAAGCCAATATGATCTTATACATAAATATATGTATATATTATAAATATATCATATATAGTTATATTTTAAATGTGTACCATAAATATTGACTTATATTTAAATGTAATTCATCTCATCATTTATACATATATATATATATGCATACTTTTTGGGGGGGGCAGTCTTGGGGCTTGAACTCTAGGCTTGAGTGCTGTCCCTGTGCTCTTCTGCTCAAGGTAAGAGCTCTACCACTTGAGACATAGTGCCACTTACAGTTTTCTGGTGGTTTATTGGAGATAAGAATCTTTGGAATTTCCTGCCTGGGCTGGCATTGAACTGTGACCCTCAGATCTCAGCCTCCTGAGTAGCTAGGATTATAGGCATGAGCCACAGGCTCCCGGCTATATTTACATCTGAGATTTGTTAGTGGAACAAAGGGTACAGAAACTATTATTCTTATCATGAAACGACTTCACACTGACAGGTATAATTAAAAAACGATTAATATTCACAGTGGCACAAAAATCCCTTAGGTGCCTAGCAAGACAGCACGTTTTTCCAGACACTGCATGTCGTGTGAGCGGTTTGCAACCCAAGCAACTGTAGAAGATATTAGACCCTAAACAAAACTGATAATTGCATGAACCCAGTCCTCTATGACAGATTTAGGCAGGCCTATCTTAGCGATTCTTGTTAGGGACATGATGAAAAATTTATAGTTTAGTTGTGATTACAGAACTCTTTTACACATGTCACTTAGCCATTAACTATATTTAACATAGTTCCCTTTGCTCTAACTTATATTTTCATGGCTCAGGAAACTGTTTTTTGTTTGTGAAAACTTGGCTGTTCACAACATAGACATGGGTTTTTTAATCCTTTTGAAATTACTGTCTGCATAGTGTTCTATGAGATGAGCTTCTCTTTACCATATCATAGGAATAAACTTACTCTGATTCAAACTTGGACAACAGCTACCTTGTTCTCTCTCCTAGAAAACCATCTGTAAACAGACCCTCATTTACTTGCAAAAGTCTGTCAGTGAGTCAAACCTAACTCACCCAAGTGAGGTGAATTCCTCTGTCATGCTTCCTTTACATTAAAAATGGGAAGAACTGTTCAGTAATGCACATACTTTTTAATGCGAAGTGTGACTCCTATTTTCCATAATGTGAATCAAGCAGAGGAATCGGTTTAAGATGTGAAAGAGCCTTACAAATAGTCTTGGACCTTGGAAATTGCCATGGGTATGAATTTTTGGAGAAATATCCCTTCTAAGACAAAGGACTCAGTTTTTTTTTTTTATATTGTGCTGGTACTGGGGTTTGAACTCCTGGCCTTGAGCTCTATCTGGGCTTTAATTCTCAATGTTTGCTCTATACCACCTGAGCCATACCTTCACGTCTTCCTTTTACCACAAGTGCAGAAAAGAATCTCTTAGGTTTATCTACTTAAAATAGCTTGGAATTGCAATTGTCAAATTTGAACCTACTGAGTATCTAGGTGTAAGCCACTGGTGCTGTGCTAGAACTCACTTCTTAAGAATAAATAATCACAAAAAGAGGAGAAATAAATATTTGTTCAATTGTGTATGTCTGATAAACCAAATCACTTGCTACTGGAAAAGAAAAAGAGAGAAGATAGAGATTAATATGGAGGAGAGAGACAAAGTAAAAGGGGTGGGTAAATGAGTGGAGGGGAGTGAAAGGGAGGATATGAGAGGAGAGGGTAGTTGAGTAGAATTGTCTACTGCTCACTAAGGTATTGTTGGACAATCAGTACCTTTGCATTTATGTAGCCAAAGCTTTATATTTTTGGTAGTAAGCTGAGATATAAAATACCAGTTTACAGGTAGTAACCTGTTAGTGTGCTTCCTCCTGCACCAAGGAAGCCATAGTTAGGTTACTGTTACAGAGAAGGCAAGAGTAAGCTGTTTAAGTTATTCTGAGAAACAATAATTGGCATGCCAGGAATGCTCCCTTGTATGGTGAAGTCAAGTATCACTCTTGTTCCCTGCTACAGTCTTCCTCTCAACAAGAATAGCAGAAACAGAAGAGGAAGGAGATATCTGAGTAATATCATCTCTCTGTTTAACCTCTTCCTTTGGCCTCTCAAACAATAAAGCCAAAGGAGACTTAACCTGAACTAGTGGGGAAAATGGGGGGAAAAGTTCAGTCTAGCTTATTGTGAAACTTTTAAAATAATTGGGGCAGCATTTCAAATACTGAAATAAAACTTTTTAAATTATTAATAAAAAGTTACTCGAAATTTATTGAAAATTTAGAAGACTACAGGGCTCACTACATAGTGGAATCTGCATAATTAAAACTGACTCGTGCTCCTATCATCAGAAATTGAAGATTGTCCCTAAACATAGACTGCTGAAGTGATAAGTGATGGAAATTCATGATGGATTGCATAATGCTGAGAGCATGGAAATTATTTCCTTTCCATCTTCAGTGTGTAGAGAACAATAAAGGTCTCTAGGATGGCCCTGAAGGTGCAATTCTAAATTTAGGACAGAAAGTGAATAGTAAAAGAGACCTATGTCAGCCATTCAGAGATTAGAAATGTGGAGAAATATATTCATTTATGTGGTCAAACATGGAAGAGAGGATGTGGCAAGCCCATAGCCAAATGCCAAAGGTAGAGATATTTAATAAAATACCATGAAGTTGAAACAAGTCTTAAAAGGGGATCTAGGCTTAAAGGAAGTGGGGCAGAAGGATGGAGAGGGAAATGGTGGACTAATACAGTCATAACACTCAATGTACATATGTGAGAATATATTAGGAAACTTGAAGGGATAGGTGGGGTTGGGGTAAGGGAAGGAAGAAAAATGGAAAGTTTGACAATGATCCAGATGCACTGAACATTGAAATGCACATACACTCTATTCAACACTGACATGATGAACTGAAACCCCTTTGCACAACTTGCTAAAGATAATTTTTTGAAGTTTTAATATTAAGAGACCAGAAGCATAAATCTTTAGAGATAAATAAGAGGATAGTATTGACATATTGTTGAGGCTTGTGTTCCTTTCAATATACAAAATTAAATAAGTATCAAGTCTGCTGAAAATTTCTTAAACTGTAGAAAACCAAATTCCAATATTCCTTCATTTTCAATAAAAATAAATCTTATAGACCTTTAGGTTTCCCAGTTGTTTCTAAATATCTTAATGTAATGCATTGGAACTAATTTCATTCCATGTTTAAGTTTAAATTGTAAATCACTAAATTCTTTTAAAATCCTCTCGCTCGGGCACAGGTATGGATAGATAACTGATGTGGGCAGAATCAGAATTATTCAGAAGGCTGTAAATGGATGCTTACCTAGTTTTCTCTCTGCTGGGTCATAGAATCCAGAATGTCCTAATTGGAAAAGGTTAGCCTTCCCAGGTTTTCTGCATATAAACACTCCATCAATATTTTGTTATTAGAGGATTATTCAAGATTAGCTATATGTTGATTGATAATGACTAACCATGACAGGAAGGAGAGGGAAATCCATCTACACTTCAGTGAAGTTCTGATTTGTGCTTCACAAAGTGTTATGAAAGCTCTCCATGAAAATCTAGCAGCTGCATTTCTAAAAAGTCCTTGTGTGGTTACATTTTCTTTCTTTCTTTCTTCTTTCTTTCTTTCTTTCTTTCTTTCTTTCTTTCTTTCTTTCTTTCTTTCTTTCTTTCTTTCTTTCTTTCTTTCTTTCTTTCTTTCTTTCTTTCTTTCTTTCTTTTTGAGTCCGGTTGTGGGGCCTGAACTCTGGGCCTGGGTGCTGTCCCTCAGCTCTTCAGCTCATGGCTAGCGCTCTACCACTTGAGCCATAGCACCACTTCTGGCTTTTTTTTGCTTATGTGGTGCTGAGGAATCGAACCCAGGGCCTCATGCATTGCAAGGCAAGCACTCTAGCACTGAGCCACCTTCCCTGCCCCTGTGGTTACCTTTTCTGATAATGTCTCAATTCAAGTATTTCTCCTTGGAGTTCCATACTATTCAATGATGCTGTATTAGCTCCTTGTTAAAATTTGCAGACCGGTCTTGGTGATGAAATTTGTGCTTTTCAAAATTGCTCTCCCAGTTCCGTCCACAAACTGCAAACAAAATTTATCTGAAAAAATTTGTATCTGTTGATAGTGCATATATTTTTATGTTTCATTACAAACCTAGAATGTAGTAACAATTTTCATAGCAATTACTCTGCACTAGCTTGTGGGCAGATTCTAAAGTAAATAATATACTGTGTTTATATAGAGAATTTGAGTATCCAAAGTTTCATATACCTGGGGTCCTAAAACCAATACCTTACTGATATTGAGTGATAAATACAACTTCCTATAAGTACAGAAGTTTTCCTTGTATCTTTTTAATATACATTTTTATTGTAAATATACTGTACAGAGGGGTTACAGTTACCTAAGTAAGGTAATGAGTACATTTCTTATTTAACATTGTTACCCCCTCATTTGTTTGTCCTCTACCATACCATTCCTTCACACCTCCTCAACTTCCCCATTCACCCCCCCCACCCCTAGATAGACTGTCTTGTACATCTCATTGTTAAAATGGGTCAACCTGTATCCTTTCCTTATATCTTAAATGAAGAAGTGCTAGCTTGATTTATGCTGATTCTACTTGTGTAGACACACCTAAAATCACTCATCAAGGCCAAGAGCACATAAATGAAATGCCATCATTTTTTGTTAGTTCGTATAATTGTGTTCTACACATTTATTGACAGGTTACAAATTATTCTCAAACTTTAAAACATTAAAAATATTTTCTTTTTTTCTTATTTTCTTGGCCAGGAAATCAGCAAGAGCTCAGTCAGCATTTCTCACATAAGACTTTTCACATGGGTTGGTTAAATGTATGTGTAGAATCCAGTCCCTGGAAAAAGCTCAAGCAAGGATGCCACTTAAAGCCTTATAACTTTATTCTTTACCAGGGCGTTCTCCTGCTACTTTGATTGTTGAGAGTTTCTACAAGAGCAAGCATTCTGTGGGGAGCAAGGAAACACCATATGAACTTTACTTACTGAGATTTCTGTGTGATTTGCTATCCCTTGTACTGCATTTTGCAAGTGGAATCTCTCTAAATGTACAAGTTTTAAGAGATAAGAGAGTGGTTAAAAAAACGCTTAGAGACAAATACATCTTGAACATACTTTGTTCCAAGCATTCCATTTAAGGCATATTCAACAACTAGTGAAACTTGTGTTGGCTGTATCTATGTGTCTTTCTCCATGTGTGCATGTATACATGTGTACATGTACGTGTGTATTTGTGTGTACAGTAACATACATGTGTACATATATAAGGGCATATACACATATGTGTGCATATATAAATAAATATACATATACAAATATATGTGCATATATATATATATCAGTTGTTTAGTGATTTAATCTATAGTTCACAGCACGTTGTCATTCTCACAAAGTGTACATGATAAATTGCTCCTAGGATCTGTACTCTATGATGGGCATTCTTTGTACTCACTTCCCACATTCCTTTGTTTTTCATCCCTGTGAGCAACTTCGGTCCACTTTCCATAGGATAGCTTTGTTTTCATTATATGTATTTACTAACTGATAATAAAAGAAAAAGGTTGTTTGTAAAAGAAAAAGAACTTTTAGGTCACAGGTTAAAAGTATCTTATCCATCCCAATGATTCCTATGAGATAAAATTTATAATAGTAAAAGTGAAAAGGAATTCCTAGATCTGCTGTTTTGCCATTTATTATGGCAAAGAATAATATCAAGTCACTCTTATAATTCTTAAATAATGCAAGGGTAACTGATGGTCGCTATCATGTTCCCACAAAACTAGTGGATCCTGAAGGATAATAGTAGACCAGCCAAAATTCTAAGTACCAGACATGGAGCATGAAAGAGAAAGAGAGGAAATGGGAGAGAGTGAAAGAGAGAGAAAAATATCACAATACTGGAAGTGCATAACAGACAAACAAGAGCTGTATGAGAATATTCATACTGCTATCTTTAGACTCTATGTGTACATTTGAAGGTATTTGATATATGATAACAAATCAACATGAAATATAAAGTTATTTTGATAAAAATAAAAATAACTCAGAAGAAATTATAATGCAAAACAATCTTCTCAGAAGCAAACTCTCAGAGATATTTATGACTTTGAAAAGGATAAAGTGGCTGAAGTTAGTATAAATTTAGAAGTACAATTCACAAAAATATAAAAATATATTTATATCTTTCATTATATAACCCAAAGCAGAAAGCAAATGTTGTTTAGATGATATTTTAAAACAGTTTCTCAGGTGCTGGGAAGGTGGCTCAGTGGTAGAGTGCTTGCCTTGCATGCATCAGCCCCAGGGTTTGATTCCTCAGCACCACATAAGCAAAACAACATGGAAGTGGTGCAGTGGTTCAAGTGGTAGCGCTAGCCTTGAGCTGAGGGACAGCACCCAGGCCCCAGAGTTCATGCCTCATGACCAACAAAATCAAAATAAAGAACAAAACACAGTCTATCACTGTTTTGGCCTCAACTCTGTAATACCACTGCTTCAGCCTAGGGATAAAATTTTAGGTGTAAGCCAGGCACTGGTGGCTCACGCCTGTAATCCTAGCTACTCAGGAGGCTGAGATCTGAGGATCGCGGTTCAAAGCCAGCCCAGGCAGGAGAGACCGTAAGACTCCTATCTCCAATAAAACCACCAGAAAACTTGAAGTGGCGCTGTAGCTCAAGTGGTAGAGTGCTTGCCTTGAGTTGAAGAGCTGAGGGACAGCGCCCAGCCCCAAAGTTCAAGCCCCACGACTGACAAAAAAAAAAAAAAAAATTTAGGTGTGGACATTCATCAACACTTCTGACTCAGACTCTATTTGATAATTTTTTAAATAAATACTTTGTTCTTAATTTTCCTCTTTGTAAATTAATATGCACCTATAAAAATTGGTTTGGCCATCCAAGTAACCTTCTCAAAGTACCTCCTAATGATGATTTACAAATAGTTTTACTAGGGCTGGGAAGGTGGCTCAGCGGTAGAGCGCTTGCCTTGCATGCATAAGGGCCTGGGTTCAATTCCTCAGCACCACATAAGCAAAAAGAAAAAAGCCAGAAGTGGTGCTGTGGCTCAAATGGTAGAGCGCTAGCCTTGAGTTGAAGAGCTGAGGGACAGCGCCCAGGCCCCACGACCAAACCCCTCCAAAAAAGTTGTACTATATTTCAACAAGTAAAACAATGCTACAAATAAAGAAAACAATAATTAAATGTTAATAATTAATAAAATAAAAACAAATATTATCACTGTTTTCCCTATTTGAAGTGTACTACATATTAGATTGACTGAGGTTGTGATGTTCAACAAGAGTTTTATAGAATATGAGTAGTCTTTAAAGCTACCCACTAAGATTACTATTTATGGCTCTTCTCATTATTTGTTTATGGCTTATATCATCATTTTTCCTCATTAACTTATAAACTGAGGAAGCCCCAAAGTTTTAAAAGACCGTGTAGTTAACAAAGTGTTAACACTTCATTCTGCTTCTTTACACAAAAACTTTGCAACTTCTCATTAATAAAGTTTCTCGAAACTCTGAAATGTACATACTTATTAGTATATGTCTGCTACCATAAATCTTAAATACTTTATGGAAAAGTTTTATATCTGACAAACAGTCCTAATTTAGGCATATGTAAACAAATTCCCAAAATTAAATATATTTAATACATTAAAAATTTTAACAAACCTTAACACTTGGTGCAGTGTTCATTATGACAGGTGCCTTGTATAGAATAATTGAATCCTCCTCCTACACATTTCTTGAACAACAAATATCTGGGATTATTTTGTTTTTGACATGTCAATCTTGACTTTATTCTTAAATTTGTGCTTATGTAAGAAATATATGGTTCTAAAATTTCATGACAATTCTTTTGAACTTATTTTTTGTTGAATTGTCTAGTTTAATAAAATCCAACTGCACTTTTTTTGGGGGGGATACATTCGTGGGGCCTGAACTCTGGGCCTGGGCGCTGTCCCTCAGCTCTTCAGCTCAAGGCTAATGCTCTACCACTTGAGCCACAGCACCACTTCCAGCTTTTTTCTTTTTGCTTATGTGGTGCTGAGGAATCGAACCCAGGGCCTCATGCATGTAAGGCAAGCGCTCTACCACTGAGCCACCTTCTCAGCCCCCACAATTGCACTTTTGATATAAAAAATATTCTGTGCTCAATTCAGCCACACATACACTAACATTGGAACGATACAGAGAAGATTAGCATGGCACCTGCGCAAGGACGATATGCAAATTCGTGGGGCGTTCCATATTTTTACAACAACAGATGCTGGAGGGGATGTGGCCACAAGGGAACCATACAACATTCTTGGTGGGAGTGTAAACTTGTTCAACCACTTTGGAAGACATTATGGAGGTTCCTCAAAAGATTCCACATAAAGCTCCCCTTTGACCCAGCAGTCCCACTTTTGGGGATTTATCTAAATGATCATAAACAAGACCATACTAAAACTACCAGCACAACTATGTTTATTGCAGCAATTTTTACCATAGCTAAGATATGGAACCAACCAGCTGTCCCCACTACATGAATGGATCAAGAAAATGTGGTGTATATACACAAAGGAATTCTATGCCTCCATCAGAAAGAATGACATTGCCCCATTTGTTAGGAAATGGAAAGACTTGGAAAAAAATTTATTAAGTGAAGTAAGCCAAGTCCAAAGAAACAGGTCCCATGGTTTCCCTTATTTTCAATAACGAATATATGTCTGGGGTAAGCAGACAAGGTCAAAAGCTATGTGCATATGAACAGATATGATAATATTAAGGGAATTAAACCCCACGATAGGGAAACAAGTAGTTTTTTGTTTCTTGCTATTGTTTCTAACGTACTTATAATGTGTGATGTGAATTTTTGTTTCTTTGTATATTCCTCTCCCACTCTATAACCCTTGTTTTCTCTGTATTTGAAGTTGGTGCATCTGCCTCTTTTATGTACGCTTCTCTAATTTGGGGAGGGGAAGGGAAAAAATGTGTGCGCGTGAACGCATGTGCATGCATGTGTGTTGGTATGCTCAGAGTTTGAAATCAGGGCTTAAAGGTCTTGCTAGGCCTTTCCTCTCTAGGTTGGTGAGGTACTATATGAGCTACATCTTCTTTCCTGGGTCTTTGCTAGTTCATTAAAAAGTCTGAAAAATAATTTCATGATTTTTTTTTTTTTGGCCCTGATTGACTTCCAATGGTTATCCACAAATCCCAGGTTCCTGAGTAGCTATTCTGAGTAGATAGGATTACAGATGTGACTAGCCAATACAAGGCTTTCAGAATAATTTTAAAAGTAGAAGAAAATTTACTTCATGGGGGCCTGTTTTATTATCTCCTACTTTTAAAGCATTTTGGATTGATTAAGTGTGAATTTATTTCATTTTTGGATTCTTAAAAGACAGTAAGTGATGATATTTAAAAGTTTTGGTACTTTTTAAAAAAGGAAACTGGAACTGTGGGACAGAAGAAATTTGTCTCTTTTTGGACCTCAATTTAGAAGCTCAGCTCTGTGCATGATAACCCAATGTCACCAACATAGTCTCTGTTGGAGACAAAATGTGATAGAAAACAATCACCATGGGCAATATTTGCTATGCTATAATTTCTTGGACAATATGAATATTGAATTGAGAGTGTAAGAGAATGGAAAGAATTTACCTACCTTTTGTGTATTGCTGAAAGACTTTTGGAAACTTTGACTCGTTTCCTTCCTCACTGTGTGTCTTTGGGCCATGCACTTAGTGCCTTTAATTACAATTTTTCCCAACACTAAAATAGTAATAACATTAGCATTATAGCAAATGTTATCTTAAGAATTAAGAGAAATAAAACTTGTAAAATACTTAACATAAACTTCTATGAATGAGCTTTGAGTTTAGCCAGAAGTTTTTTTTTAAATACTAAATAGAATGTCATAAGTATTACAGAAACCATTACATGTAGTGAGCAATGTTATCTATTAATCATGCTCTACTTCCAAGGAAGCCGGGTAGATAACTTCTCATGCTGTAAATCAAACTGGTTATTTTAAGTCTTGTTAGTGTAAAAATATCAGGCACATAATAATGAAGGAATGTTGTAGACTGAGATGAAGTCCAAAAGAAAATGTACAAAACTGATAAAACAAAAGTATCTGAGCAGTATATTGTGTTTTACATCTTTTAAGTTACATCTCAAAGATAAGGCAGACCTAGAAGAATGAATTGTCTTTTTGATATTCTATCATAGGTCTTTCCTCATTCTTGTAGAGGCATCATCAGATTTGAGGAACTAAGTTTTTGGTTTGCTTCCTTCCATTTAAGTTACATCATTTAAGTTACATCACAAAGATAAGGAAGACCTAGAAGAATGAATTGTCTTTTTGATATTCTATCATAGGTCTTTCCTCATTCTTGTAGAGGCATCATCAGATGAGAGGAACTGTATTTTTTTTTTTTGCTTCCTTCCATTTATTCTTCAGTTTGAAATCTGAACTACATGAGACAGAAAGAAACCAAGGGAAATTAGTCATGCAGGGTTTGGAAAGAAAAATCAACATAAAATAAAATACATAGCCTTTATAAGGTCTAACTAAATTGAGTTATATAGTCTCAAGCATTAACAGAAAATGATTTAAGCAATATCATGTTATTGAAAACTGAAAAATGTTAGGAGTTGCTTTATTTTTTCCTTTCTACTACCTTGAATTAATTATTGATTTTGTACAGAGATTAAAGATGAGATTAACAAGAAACTTGATTAAAAATTGTCAAAATTTCTGAATAGACATGTTTACCAAAAAGCTCTGAAAATTGCCAGTGGGTTTACAAAGTTGTGTTTAATACAACTTCTATGCTGGCTTAATGTTTTGTAAACAAAAATCATTAGAGAAATGCAATTCAAAATTACTATGATACTACTTCATAACTATTATAACTCTTATCAAAAAAAATCAAAGGAACCAGGTGTGGTGGTAAAGGCTTGTAATTCGAAGCTTTTAGGAGGTTGGAGTAAAAGGATTTGGGTCTGAGGTCATCTTGGGTATTGCACACAGTAAATACCTGCCCTTTAAAAAAACTCAAAAGGTAATAATGTTGGCTGGTGAGAGTGTGGAGAAAAGGAAATTTTCTACACTCTTGGTCAAAATACAGGTAAATACTCTCCTTGTAGAAAGTAGTATGCAGTTTTCTAAAGAAATCCAAAGTTGAAATATCATCTGACCCACCAATCATGTGATTATTTCTCTCTGGGTAACTCGTAAATATATCTGTAGTTCATTGTTATTCACATTATTCACAACAACAGCCAAGATATAAATCGAGGTTCAGTGTTCAACTACAGACTAATAAACAACTGTGGTGCATGCACAAATATATTTTTCTGTTTCATCCTTAAAATAGCAAGAGACTTCTCCCATTAGCCACAACTTATAATAACCTGAAAGATGTATTGTAAATGAGGAAAAATGTTGTCTTCTGATTTTTGTGAATACACACACACACACACACACACACACACACACACACACACACACACACACACACACACACACACATCAACCTCAAACATTAAGAGTGAAATTTTTTGAAAAGTAAAGCAAAGTGGAATTGCTGGGGCATTTAGGTCACAATGTAGAAGATAGTAGATATACAGGATGAACCGGTATAGAGTTGTAATGTACAGCATGAGGATACAGGGGACAACACTGGCCTTACATAGGAATGAAGCTAAATAAGTAGGAGTTGTTCTTCCTAGTAGGGGTTGCTCTTTTGGATGCTCTTCCTCCAGTAATGGATAAGATGAACATAATTCTTTAAATATACCTGCCTGTTTGCAGAAATAATAACAAACAATATAGCAATAATGTTGTATGCTCAACATAGGACATGAGATTATCCTTGGTGTAAACTAATTATTACAAATAAGGGAAACCGTGGGACCTATGTTTCTTTAAGTCTGGCTTACTTCACTTAATATAATTTTTTCCAAGAACTTCCATTTCCTTACAAATGAGGTGGTATCATTCTTTCTGATGAAAGCATAGTATTCCGCATGTGTGTGTGTGTGTGTGTGTGTGTGTGTGTGTGTGTGTGTGTGTGTCTCATTTTCTTGATCCATTTATCTACTGAGGGGCATCTGGATGGATTCCATATCTTAGCTATGGTAAATAATACTGTGATAAACATAATTTTGCTGGTAGCTTTAGTGTGGCCTTGCTTGTGGCCACCTGGTTAAATGCCCAGCAGTGGGATTACTAAGTAATAGGGGAGCATTATTGTGTACATCAAGGATAATCTTAGTAAATGAGCAGAATAGCCCTATAGCTCTGTACATATGATTGTATAAGGTGATTCTAAGTGAAATGAACTCCAAGACATGTTCTTTGATGTTTTTGTTCTTAATGTATTGCGTGATTTCTTTTTATCCTTTTGTGTTTTCCCCACCTATGGTGTATCCCCTGTAGTCACTGTATTTGATTTTGATACCCTGGTTATTGTAAATATGTTAATCTGAACTAGGGAAGGGAAAGGGAAAAAAATGATGAGGCAAAGGACAAAGGGGGAACCTATGCAACAGTGATACACAGAAGACAATATGTTGGAAATAATCTGGAGGGGCTGTTGGGAGGGAAGAGGGAGAAAAATGGGGGAAGGGATAACAAATTAGAAAAGAAATAAATTCATTACCTTACTTATGTAACTATAACCCCTCTGTACATTACCTTGACAGTAAAATTTAAATAAAAAGTAAAATAAAGAAGGGATGGGAAGGGGAAACAAAGGAGGAGGCAACAATGCTTAATAAGAAATGTATTCATTATTTTGCCCATGTAATTGTATCCCGTCTGTATGGTATTTTCACAATAAAAATACAATAAAATACATGAGAGCAGCAATACAGGATATGGGACTGGGGAAAATACTATACAAAGAGTAGAACAGCTGTGGAGAACAATAATTTTACTTTAGCATAGGAAGTAATTAACTAGCATACAGATTTTCAGCCTCATGTCAGTCACTAAAAAGGGAAAACAACATACAAACCAGTAGAGATAAAATAGAAAACTAAACAATAAGGATGAAGAGACAGCTTGGACCAAAAATTACAAATGAGACAATTAGGAAACAAATAAAAAGCTGGTAAGTTTAAAAAATATTACCCATAATTCTATTAATTGTTGTTTACATCACAATTTGTTAGAACTATAATTCAAATCACAGTTTAGTACTATATCATTTTAATAATAGGTTACTTATTATTGATTTCTTAATGTTGAATGTTTAATATGTAATTTTACTTTTAGCAGCTATAGAAAAGAAGAAAGTGAATCTAATTTTACTAATATATATCATGAATTGTAAAATTGAGAAGCAGAATTTAAACAAATAATATATTATTACTGTTTTAATTCTGTGAATTAATGTAATAATTCAAAGTGTATTCTACAATTAGCAATCATCTTAACTCATTGACTCTAGGCCAGGGGATCACAGGGGCCCAGAAAAGCTACTACCTTGAATAGTAATCCTAGACCTTTAAAACAAAACAAAACAAAGCCAGAAACAAAACAAACAAAAAACACTGCAGTAAGCACAGCCAGTCAGGGTTGCTATCACAGCCTACATGAAGTCAGGCCAGAAACAGAAATTGAGAGTCATTTAGCTGATAACTAATATATTTTTTTATGAGACAGACTCAAATGAGACTCCTGAGAGAGAGTCAGAAAGACTGATGAAAGGGACTAAAATTGATCACACAAAGATTGGAAAGTAGAATTCCTTGTAGAACAAATAAATCATAGAAAGCCTGTGCATGTAAGAACAAGACAGCAGACCAAATTCCAGAAATGCACATTATCTTAGAGGTCAGCTTAATGAATTATCAATAGAAATCTTTGAAATCTTAAATATTTGAACACATGTGGGAGAAGGACAATTGCTGAAGAGAAAGAAAATGTCATCACCCTGTTAGGATGTCCAATATCACATTAGGAATTGATAAAGCACAGATTTGTAATAAAAAGAATACAATTATTCCAAGTGAGTGGTTCATTTGTTTTGATGTAACAGTTCTTGATTTAGGTGCTAGCAATTAACATACAATTGATCCAGTCCCACAGCTGAGTTGATATTGACTGCAGTACTCCTACATAAAGAGAAAGAGAAAATTTACAAATGTCTGGTGAAATGAGTTGAGGATGAAGTGTTCTAATAGTGATAACTGAGGTTTAGACACAGGTAAAGAGGTGGACTTTCTTTTCTAAAATCCCTCCATTTTTAGTCTGGTGCCAGTGGCTCACAACTGTAATCCTAGCTACTCAGGAAGCTGAGATCTAAGGACAGCAGTTCCAAGCCCCCTGGACAGGAAAGTCCCAGAGACTCTTATCTCCATTTAACCACAGGAAAACCAGAAGTTGCACTGTGGCTCAAGAGGTAGAGAAATCACCTTGAGTTGAAGAGCTCAGGGACAGTGCCCAAGCCCAGACTCCAAGCCCCTCGACCAACAACAAAAGAAATCTCCCTTTTCTTGGACTGCCTACATCTTTTCCTAACATTCAACAAAGAAGCCATTTTATCACCCACAACATTTAAGTCCTATCCTAGCTACTGCAAATAGAATGATTTGGTTCCTTATGTCAAAAGTTCATATTTTTAAAAACAAATACCAGAAGTGGTAACTTTTATTCCAGTCCTTGAACACTGGGCCTGGGCCCTGAACATGGTTATGCTGATAGCTTTCATGTGAGCTTGCTTGTTATTTATTGAATGACTGCTGATGAGGGGAATTACTGGGTCTTAAGGAAGATCTATATTTAGTCTTTTCAGTAAACTCCGTACTGCATTCCACGGTGGATGAAAAAGTTTAATTTCCCACCAACAGTGTAATAGAGTTCCCAATTGGCTACATCCATGTCAGCATTTGCTATTGTTAGTTTTCTTGATAATGGCCATTCTAACTGGGACGAGGTAGAATCAGTCTTGTTTACTTGTAGATTTGTGGGCACCTTCTAGCTAACATAAATGAATGAATCCATGAAACTTATATTACTCTGAGTCTCCATTCTGTTCTCTTTGCTCTTAGTATAATTTTACCAAGCCTTTCATTTTCCTTAAGACTGGTGAAAAGTCATTTCTGATGGGTGAGTAGAATTCCACTGTGTGTGTGGTGTGTGTGTGTGTGTGTGTGTGTGTGTGTGTGTGTGTGTGTGTGTGTGTGTGTGTGTGTGTGTGTGTGTGTGTGTGTGTGTGTATGTATGTGTGTGTGTGTGTGTGTGTGTTAGATCATGATAGGCCCATGAATTCATTTCTAAGCCTTCTGTTTCATCTATAATTTAGTAATTCCAAATGAATTCATTTCTAAGCCTTCTGTTTCATCTATAATTTAGTAATTCCATATTAAATTTGGATTGCTTTCTCTACTTTATTGAACAATATAGTTGGGATTTTGATGACTATTGCATTGTCAATTTTTGGGGGGCCGCATTGCAGTTTCATCATGTAAATTCTTCCAACCAGGAGCATTGAAAGATATTCCATTTCCTTGAGTCTCCTTAATTTCCCTTTTTAGATTTTTAAAGTTTTTACAATAGAGGTCCTTCACATTTTACTTTAATTAATTCCTAGTTTTGTTGTTGTTGTTTAGTTTAGTTTAGATTTGATTTGGTTTTAAGGCTAATATATATGAGGTTGTTTTTTGGATTTCAGCATGGATCTTCCCATTGATGGTAACACAGAAAAACTACTGATTCTTGTGGTTTTTATACCCTGCTACATTGCTGAAGGTTAGCATCACCTTTAGTAACTTGAAGGAGGAAGCTATAGGGTCCTTTAAATACAGGATCATTTCATCTGTAAAAAGGGATAGTTTTACATCTTCCCTATTTGGATCCCCTTTATGTTTTTCTCTTGCTTATTGCTCTTGCTAGAAAGTCCACTGCCTTATTGAAGAGTAGTAGAGAGAATGGACATCCTTGTCTCATTCCTGATTTTAATGTCTTCATGCTTCCACTGTTAGATAAATGCTAATTATCTGTCATATATATACTCTGTAATATATTGAGGAATGTTCCATGCATTCCTAGCTTCTCAGATAATCATAAAGGGGTATTGGAGCTTGTTAAAAGCTATTACTTCATCCCTATAGACGATCATGTGTTTCTTGTCCCTGATTCTGCTGATGGTTTGTATTATGATTATTGACAAGAATATTGAATCCAATTGTATCCTAGGATGAATCCTATTTGATCATACAATATTATTTTTTTTGTTAGTTGCTGAAATTAGTTGGTGAGAATTTTATTAAGAAGTTCTGCATCATCGCTTATCAAAGAGTTGGGTTCATAGTTCTCTTTCTTTGGTGAGTCCCTATGTGATTTGGAGAAGAGTCTAATTCTAGCTTCATAGAATGTGATTGATAATTCCATTTCCCTTTTTATTCCATTGAAGAGTTATAACTGTGTATTGTAAGTTCTTTGCAGGCCTTAATTTCATGGTAAATTCATTGAGTCATAGATTTTTCTGGAATGGGAAGTGGTTTATTGACATTTCATTTTCATTTCTTCTTATGTGTTACTTCTTGCTTCAGATCCAGTATAGGAAAACATGAATTTCCCCAGGATTCTTCAGGTGATTGGCATAAGATTTTCAAAGTACTCTCTTATAACATTCTTAATTTTGCTTATATCTGTTGTGTTGTCTCATTTTTGTCTCTAATTTTCTGTATTTGGATGAGTTCTTGTATTGTTTTGTTTTTTATTATGAAGGTGATATACAGTTACATAAGTTACAGTTACATAAGTAATGAGTACATTTTTTTTTTTTTGGTCTGGTCGTGAGGCCTGAACTCGGCCTGGGCGCTGTCCCTCAGCTCTTCAGCTCAAGGCTAGCTCTCTACCACTTGAGCCACAGCGCCACTTCCGGCTTTTTTCTTTTTGCTTATGTGGTGTTGAGGAATCGAACCCAGGGCCTCATGTATGTAAGGCAAGCACTCTACCATTGAGCCACCTTCCCAGCCCAAATGAGTACATTTTTAACAGTGTTACCCCTTCCTCATTTTTTTCTGCTTCCCCCAACCCTGACATCCCACTCCCACAAAGTTGTAACATTTATTTCTAACATAGTGTCTAGTGAATATCACTGTTGCTTTGGTTAATCTTTGTCCCACCATTTCTGTGATTTTCCTTCCTTTCCCTAAATCAGATTAACATGTATAAGACAAAGGGTACAGAAATAAAAAACAGTGAGTACAGGAAATAAACCAAAGGGGAAAAACTAAATAGAAATAACTAAAAACAATTCACTATACAATCATCTTGTATCCATTTCTTGGAGCTCATTTCGATATGCATCATTTTATATGGTGATATGCATATTGCTATTGAGCTACTGTGAATATCCTAGACATATTCTAGTTTTTCCAAATGAGTGAAAACATGTAGCCTCTGATTCTTTGGGTCTGGCTTGTTTGAATTATTATGTTTCCAAATGATTCCATTTCCTTACAAATGGGACAATGTCAATCATTCTGATGGAAGCATAGAATTTTGTTGTGAATATATACGACATTTTCTTGATCCATCATTGCTGGGTCATAGGGGAGCTCTAGTGAGGAACCTCTATACTTCTTTACAGAGTATTTGAACAAGTTTACATTTCCACCAGTAGTGTAGTAATGTTCCTTTTTGGCCACATCCCCACCAGCCCAGCATCTGTTATTATTAGTTTTCTTCATTCAAACTGGGGTTAGGTGGAATCTCAATTTGGCTTTGATTTGCATTTCTTTTATGGCCAGAAATGTTGCTTATTTCTTCATGTGTCTACTGGCCATTCATATTTCTTCTTCAGAGAGGTCTCTCCTTAAATCTTAAGCTCAATTATATTATGAGGGTTGTTGTTTCTATGAGGATTTGTTTTTTCGGGGGAGTTAATTTTGGGGCTCTAAGAATATTTGAGATATGAGGCCATTGTATGTTCCAGAGCTAATAAAGACCTTCTCCCACTCTGTTAGTTTTCTACTTGTCTTTCTATCTATATAAGTTCTCTTTTTAGTCAGATTTGGTAAGGGTCTGTCAAGTCTGTTAATTTATTGAAAGAACAAGCTCTGTTTTCTTGGTCTTTCTGTTTTATTTTGTCTTTATTTAGTTATTTCTGATTTAATTTTTTTTATGTTTCAGCCTACTTATGTTTGGACTTGTTCCTCTCTTCAAGGAGCTTTAGGTACATGATAAAAATACTGATTTGAAATTTCCCCAATTGCTTGATGTAGGCATTCAAAGCTATAACTTTTCCTGTAAGTACTGCATTTAATGTGTCCCAGAGGAGCTGGTATTTTGTGTCTTCATTTTTGTTAAATACCAGAAACTTTCAGATTTCCATTCTAATCTCTTCAGTGCTCCACTGGTCATTCAGCAATGTGTTGTTCAGTCTTCATAGGTTTGAAAATTATTTTTGCTTTAGTTCTTTAATTGTAAGTTTATTCTGCTGTGGTCTGACAAGCTATGGGAATTCAATTAATTTTTCTTTCGATTTGGACAGAATTTCTGTGTGACATAGGATGGGTTCTATTTTGGAGAATCTTCCATGACCTGCTGCAAAGAATGTATATACTGACACTGAATATATACTACTTTTAATTTGAATTCTACATTATTTTATGTTAGTAATTCTATTGTGGCCTGTTTATGGTATCCATTTGCTTGAAAAATTTCCTTTGTTTGTGTTTTTGTTTTTGTCAATGTGTTTGTTTTTATCAATGAAATGTATCTCTAGTGGACACTGGATGGATGTGTCTTGTTTTTTCATAATACTATCTAACCTGTGTTTTCTAATTGGAAATTTAAGTCCATTGATATTGAGAGTTACAGCTGGGAAATATTTAATAATTCCTGCTGTTATACACCTGCTGTTAGGAGCTGTGCCTCATCTATTCTTAATATATTTACTTTGTTCTCTGGTAGGGAGCATTTTAGATAACCAGTTCCTGTTCTTCTTGACCTTCTCTATGTAGGATATATTTGATTAATTTCTATCTTGTTGATTTGGTGGATATAAATTTTTCAAGTTCTCTTTGTCATGAAATATTTTTATATATCCTTTAAATATAAAGGAGAGTTTGGCTTGGGAGAGTATTCACAGTTGGTAATTGTTTGTCTTTAATGTTTGCCATATATCATGCCAGGCTCTCCTTTTTACCTCATCAGCTAAGAAATCATTATTTATTCTGACTGTATATCCTTTATAAATAATCAGTCTTTTCTCCTGACAGCTTAAGAATCCTTTCCTTGATCTCTAATGATCCTCTAATGGATTATGATGTGGTGGTGGGTTGTTCTGTTCTGTTATTCTCCATTTGGTGTTCTAAAGGCTTCTCTTCTCTGAATAAGCCTATCTGTTTGGATGTTTGGCATGTTCTCTGCTAGAATTCTGTAATATGTTTCCCATCCATTTTGTTTCCTGCTCTTCTCCTTCTTGATACCTATCTCCCCCAACTTTGATCTTCTAACTGAATCTTGAACTTCCAGCAAGATCGTTTCTTATTTCTTGGATTTGTTCTAAATGATAGCTCCTCTTTTCTATTAGACCTAGTCTGTCTTTGATGCCTAACATTACCTTCTATGTCATCTATTCGCTGTGGAGACTTTCTACTTTGGTTTTGATTTCTCTATCTTCTAATTGGTCATTTTTTTAGGGCTTCTATCTTTACTAAAGCTTTATTTTAGGTCTTGTGTGGACTTTCTTTACATCTTTTCTTTGGGTAGGGGAGTTGGAGGGGCTGTTTTTTTAGCTGTGTCTTCTCATACCTTTTAACTATTTAACTACTTAACTATTTTTTCCTTGGACTCCTTTGTCTTCTCAGACTTTATTTATCTTTCTGTTTGTAGTCTTCATGAATTATTTTGCTAATCTTTGATTGGTGTCTTCTTTTTTGACAAATTTCCTTGTAAGGATTTTGTATCTTTTCGTTAATCACATTTTTCAGCAGTATTTGTAACGTATTTTGAATTCTCTCTTCTAGCTCCTTAATTGTCTGTTCTAATGTCTGGTCAGTTCCTGTGTGAATTATACTACCTTGGCATCAGTTTTCTTGTATTTTTCTGATTTGTTCTGTCCATTTGGTGGATTTCTTGGCTTTCATTTGGGGAATCTATGATCTTAATAGGTGACTCTCTATGTTCTTGGTTGATTTTTCAGGTGTTGGTTTGGTCTTCTGTTGTTATTTGTTTTTCTGGAATTTGGTTTTTGTCTAGACGATTAAGTGTAGGATTAGAGATCATTTGCGGTGAGATGTTGTCATGTTAGTACTTGTGGTTACAATGACAATTCGAACTGTCCAGTGGTAAGATGAATAGTGTCTGTGTTTGGATGTGGCTTCCTCTGTTCCTGCTTTTTTCCCATGTGGTCCTTTTATTTCCATAGTGCAGCTGTGCTTTTGAATATGTTGGCCAACACAGTCACAGCAGTCACCTGCCTGGCTGGGTAACTTTTCATAGGTTTCTGTTTTCTTGTAAAGACAGTATAAAATCTTCTTTGAATTATATATTTATATATAATTATACCTGACTTGGTTTGACCTGCTAATAGTGGAATACCTTCTAGGACTCTAAATCTCTGTTTCATTAGCTAGAGCTAAGGTAATTTTCTGTTCTTATTCTGCCATTGTTTTTCTACTTCCTCAGGTTTATTTTTGATATTGTGGATTTTTTCATATAATTTAGCATTTGTGATGGTTGTATCTGGTTATTTTTGTTTTTCTGTTTGTGTTACTTTGAAATAGTGATTTCAGGCTTCTATGAAGAGACAGTAATAATATGAAATATATGTTATTACATTGAAAGAAAGAGAGCAGACATTATAACCTTTTGCTACAAGTAAATTAATATTAAGCAAAACTAATGAAAATACTTATTTACTCTTTAGAGAATGAGCATAGTACTCTTGGATATCTTGGAGGAAACATTTTAGACTCATTACATTTACATTGCAATTACAGGCTAACCATTCTTTTTCAGAAGACAAAAGCTTCAGTGCTTTCATATTAGTATTATAAAATCATAATACCTGCATGTTGATTTGTTTTCATCTGCAATTTTCAATTCCATTCTTCATCCATTAGGTAACTAGAGCTTTGAAAGATCAATTCCTTAAAATACCTATATTTCTTATATTGTGATGTAAATCTCAGTAATATAAGTATGAATTTATCTCTCAGTCTCATCTTGAGCTACATTCATATGAAATTTATGCAGTCTCAAGCAAGAATCCTATTTAACTCTTTTCTATGTTTTAATCAATATATCCATTCTCTTTAGAAATATGTTCTCATCTTTTTCTAGAAATATTTTTCTCATATTTCTCATGTTTCTCATCATATTGCTCCAGTGAACATCGTGTATTTTCAGGACTTTAATTGAAATAAATATAAAGTTTTGAACATGAATACACTTCCTCCCATTATCACTTTAAAGTAAAACTTTGGGGACTATTGTATATATAAAAATAAAAAAGTTCAATGCAAATGCTTATACATGAATGGTCTAATGATTAAGTCAATTAGACCCAAGAACTACCATACCACATCAAGTCTCAATTTGCTTAAAGGCACCAAAATATTAGTGTTCATGAATATCACTCATTGTTAGAAAACGACTAATCAAAACCAAGTTTATTTTTGAAATTTAAAAAATGAAAATTACACCCAGATTTTCTGTCAATATCCTGTTTCCAGGGATACATTTTTTTCAGCAAACAGAGAAACAAAAAATAAGGATTTGTTACATAGAATGAAAGATATAAAATTAGACTGTCTTTCCTTAAGGTGATAAGTACATGCAAATCGTGATTTATTCAATGATATGATAAACATTCATAAGAAGATATGTGATCAGAATTGATAGGTAAGCAAAATAATTGGAAAACTGTATATGTAAATTTTGCTTTCAATATAGGATTACAGGTTTTCAATTCATGAGCCTATTGAACAAGATTTTGTATCTGTAATACAGATCCTGTATTCTACATTTTAGACATACTCCGATTCTCTTACCTCAGTTTCTGATCATTATTCTTCTACTTTCATGATGTTAATTGCTACTAAAGTAACAAGGTGGGAGTTTTATTTTCATTTCTAGATCAAATAAATTTTAGTATTTTGGAATAGTAGTATAAATTCATGTAGTTTGCTTTGAATGTCAAGTTTGAGTATACTGCATTCAGGGTATTGTGAATTGGCCTGAAGCAGCCAGGAACATATTTTGAATACAGAGACACACAGTATACTAAGATCTAGGGACTTGATCTCAGAGAAAGATAAAGGTCCAGGCAAGATCTTGAAGCCGAGATAAAACAATGGAGCAAACATCAATCAACTATTATCACAAATGGAACTGATCTCTGATGTGTCTGCTGGCAGCTCTTTGTGTGTGTGTGTGTGTGTGTGTGTGTGTGTGTGTGTGTGTGTGTGTGTGTGTGTGGAGAGAGAGAGAATTTTAGTGTATCTTCCATATTTACAGTCTATAGAGCATTACTTGTTATGAAGAAGGTGCTCATATCAGAGCTCTGATACCACTGTCATCACTTTTAACTGCTAAAAGCACTTGCTTAATCTCTAATTAAAAAGGGAAAAATAAACTAACATCTTACATGTTTGTTTTGACAAATAATTGGTATATTAAAGGCCAAAAGGAGGAATTGGAGATTAATATAATCTTCTTCCTCTCTTCTGATTATTACACAGCAATAGCTGTGATTTTCAGAAGTCTCTTGTAATGTGCTCACGGCTGAATTACTAATATGCTTAATAGTATGAAACATACGACACAGAAGTAGATCAGCCTGCAAGCACAAAGAACTAGTTATAAGATCAAACTTTTGAGCAGAGTTGCCACATCATTTAGGAATGCAATTCCTTCATATAAATTTCAAATTTTGTGGCTTTCCTTGTGTGATTAAATGGTAAGAAAGTAGAAGCAAGAATTCCTGTTCAGCCAAGTAGAAAGTGCTCATTATCCCATCCTCATGTTGCAAATTTCCATTCCATAAAGACTCTTCATTAGAGTACTTTCATTTAATACACTTCAGCTCATCATCCTTCCCTGTTGGAGACAGGAAAAAGATAATTTTGTTTGAATATTATCTTATATAAATTAGTGTGTATAGGCTTGATTTGTATTATTACAGATGTTTGTAATAAAAGTATGTAGGGATCATGTCACAACTAAAAAATAAAAATAAAATCACATAACAACTAGAAGTCACAGCATTTTGTGCATAAATACATACATTAGATTAGTTGCAGAATTTCTATTTTGAGAAAAACTTTATATTAAAGTATAATGTACTTTACTAAGGATTGAAACATTTTATTGAAAAAAAATATATATTTTGGGGGGTGGGTCCGGTCGTAGGGCCTAAACTCTGGGCCTGGGCGCTGTCCTTCAGCTCTTCAGCTCAAGGCTATTACTCTACCACTTGAGCCACAGTGCCACTTCCAGCTTTTTTTTTCCTGCTTATGTGGTGCTGAGGAATCGATCCCCAGGCTTCATGCATGCAAGGCAAGCACTCTACCACATAGTCACCTTCCCAGCCCCTGAAAAATATATTTCTTAGAGACATTTTTGCTTCATAATTTTAAGAAGAAAAATGATCCCAAAGTAATTTTTTTATTGTTTTCCAGTTTCCATGTGATTAACTTTCAAATTAGAAATCCAGATATATGATTTAATTTAACCAAAAATATTTATTGAGTGTAAAGTCCTTCTACTCTCTACATTCTTCACACTAAGACCACCAAATATGAGTCTGAAATGATTAGTGTCTTTTTAACCTATGTTAATATTATTTACAATGTGAGTGAAATGTTTAAAAAGTAGTATTTATTTTAGCTTAATTGCTCTGAAGAGACAATAAATGATATAATCAAAGGCTAAAAATGATTAGATTTAAAATTTACAATTCAGGAAATGGTTTTGACCACTCTGGTTACTGGAGCCTTCACTACAACCTCATAAGACAATTTATATTGATGAAGCAAAAATCCGAGGTTAGACATTTATAAATAAAAAATCATCTCATTCTGAATATGTAGAGCTACATTTCAAACAGAAAATTTAGCTTTTAAATACCTGAATATGCTAGTACACTTAATTGCAGGGTAAGTACTTGTTCTGAAAGGAGATAAAATTGCATATATTTTGAAATGTAAACCTAAGTATTCATTTGAATAAAAGATAATGTTTAAAATATCACTCATTCAAGAAAGAAGATGTACAGTTAGTTGTTTTTCATGCCAATTGTGTTCTCTAAACTTACTACAAATACTAGATTAGTAAACCTAATCCATTGCTTTCTGGGAAATAGAAATTCAGTTTCCTAAAACTCATGACTATAACTTTTTCTCAAACAATTGCTAAATAATTGTTTTATATTTTTTGTCATGGAATCTTATTTGACTTTTTTATTCATTAAGTTAAATAATTGGCCAATAACAATATAAATTATGCATGAACAAAGTTTATCTAACACAAGTATTTCTTTCACAAGACATATCATGGCTCTCTTAAAGAACACTGGAATGCAGTGTGTTCTTTATTAATATTTAGTTATTTTCTTAATGGTTATTAATTGTCAGAAGTGGCAATTCTATAATATATTTAAAGCATTTGATTATACTCCCTCTATTTCTTTTTCATTACTCCTTTCTCCAAAGATCTTCTGTTTTTCACATAAAATTACATCTTTGTATATGTGCATATAAACTAATTTGGAAGATTTAAGCTAAACTGCAACTTAATTCAAGATGTACAGTGGATTAATAAGATGAATAAAAACTTGAATATTTTTTGTTAACTTCTGAATTGAGTTATCATTATTATTATGGCTAGGGTTGGGACCCCAGGCAGAATTAGAATTAGAATTAGAGAAATAGAAATTTTAGCTTCAACACAGGGTGACCCACTGCAACAATGATACTCAAAAGACACTATGTTGTAAATGAAGTTTACACCATGGGGAGGGAGGAGTAAGGGAAGTGGGGAGGGATGGGATAGTGGGAGAACAAGACAGAAGGGGGTAACAATGCTCAACAAGAAATGTACTCTTTATATTACAGATATAGTTATTCACTCTTTAAAGCATCCTTACAACAAAATAATATTTTCAAAAAATAATGAAAAATAAAACCTGTTAGGAAATATGAAAACACTTAGAAATTTAGGTTCAAAATGCAAGTAATAATTAGACATACACGCTGAGCAAGAGTTAGGATAAATGTGAAAAAAGAGGCTTGCTATTAACATGATGATTCAGTTATATGTAGGCTTAGGCTTAGGCAAGGTGTTCCAGTTAGAGCTGGGGTTAGGATGAGAAAAAGATGTAAGATATTGTGTAAAACTGCCACATATTTTAAGAAGAATGAATGGTATCAAAGTTAGAATGAATGTAAACCAGTGTTTATGTTACTTTAAACATTCAGATAAAGTGTGAGATACTTTTTTGTTCTAATTAGGGTTAGGGAAGGATAAGCTTTAAGGTAACTTTTAGTTTTCCACTAAGAAGTAGAAGCAAAAAAAATGTGTGATTGAATAGAATCTAGACAATTTTCCTTACATTAACCATTTGGTGTTAAATCAGACTGTGATTAGGATTAGGTTTCTGGTTAACCGGGGTAGAGGATAGAGTACAGAAATGGGTTAAATTAGTGGCTTGTGCCTATTTTCCTAGCTATTCAGGAAGCTGATTTCTGAGGATCCCAGTTCAAAGCTAACCCGGGCAGGAAAGTCTGTGAGACTTTTATCTCCAATTAACCACCAGAAAACCCAAAAGTGGTGCTGTGGCTCAAGTGGTAAAGCACCCACCTTGAGCTAAAGAACTCAGGGATCGTGCCCAGGCCCAGAGTTTTCAAGTCCCACGACTGACAAAAAGAAAAAAAAAAGAAATGTGTTAAATGATAAGTAAAGCTGAACTTATTTTAGGTTCTAGGAATTCAGGAAATGCTGGGATAATGGAAGTACAATGTATTTCATAATATCAGAATTTGTGATCAATGAGTATAATGATTCCTCTTATGGAACAAGATACATTCAGAATTAAGAGTGAGAAAATCTGTAGGGTTTACAGAAAACCTGCAATTTATTTCAAGAATTACAAGTGGAATTTCAGTTAGGATTGCAGAAAATGAGCATTTTTCATAAATTTTAGAATTGGGATACTGTTAGTGTCAAGGTTATGGTTAGGATGCCAGCCATGGTTAGGGTTAGAGTGAAGGAGAAAAAAATGAGGCTCAAATTGAAGGTAAATTTAGACTAAGCCTAGTAAGAATTAGAATGAATGTGAACTAGAGTATTGCTATTAATATTAGAATCTACTTAGAGTTAGGCTTATGGTTATTGTCAATGTTCCAGTTAAGATTAATTTAGGATTAGAAAATGACTAAGATATTCAAAAATAAATAAAACTTAATTTTGGAAGTCTTATTTGAATCAAGTTAGGATGAGTGAAAACTAGTGTACTTGTGTTAGTGTTAGTATTGTCATATAATTAGGATTAAGATTAAGGTCAGTATTTTGTTCTGATTATGATTACTGTTATGAATAAGAAAGTTTTTAGTATAAACTTGAGTTTTTAGTTACAAGTAGAAGCAAAAATGTGAGATTGAATAGTAACTAGAGCATTATCATTATATTTATTTCTCAGTGATCATTCTCATAATGATTAATGAGAGTTTTCCAGACAGATTTAGGCTGAGAGTTAGCATTAAGTAATGGAGTAGAAGGTAAGTAAATCTGAAACTGTTTTAGGGTACAGGGTTTCTGGAAAATGTAGGATGAATGGAAACTACAGTATTTTTTCCTGATAAAGAGAATTTGAGGACAAGAAATATAATGGTTCATGTTAGGGAACAAGATAACTTCAGAAATAGAGTCAGAAAATTTGTGGGAATGAGGGCAAACTGAAACTAATTTCAGAGTGCAAACTGGAGTGTTCATTAGAATGATTTAAAACTAGAGTCTTTTTCTTAAACATTAGAATTGGACTATCAGGGTGAAAGGTTTCAGTTCCAGTTGGGGTTAGTGTAAGCATTAGGGAAATGGAAAGTTAAGGGTCCAACTGAAAGTAAATCTTCGAATAACAAGTCGAGTTAGAATTAGGATGAATGTGAAATAAGAAACTACTAACAATATTAAGATTAGGTTATGATTAGTGTGAGGGTTAACCTCAATATTTCAGTTAGGGCTTGGGGTACAATAATGGCAAGATAATGAGTAAAACTACAAACTATTTTGAGAAAGATGAGTTGAATCAAAGGATGAATAAAAACTAATGTATTTGTGTGGCTTTTAGAATCCAAAGCCCATTAGTTCCAGGGTTAGGGTTACTTTTCTAATTCAGGTTAGGCTTAGGATTAGGGAAGGTTAAGCTTTAAGGTAAAACTGAATTTTCTGCTAACACTTTCAAGTAAAATAAGTTTGAAACTTACCAAAAACTACAGAGTTTCTCTAAGTTTCCTATGCAGGGTTCAATGGGGTTAAATTTAGAGTTAGGTTTCTAGTAAGGTTTAGCTATATAGTAAGGGTTAGGAACTAGAGTAGATTTTAAGTAAACCTGCAAATTCTTTTTGGAGATACAGGAGTTCTGTAAAAGTTAAAATCATTGGAAACTATGGTATTTTTCATGATATGAGGATTTGAGGTTAATGATGCATAATAGAGAACAATATAGATTTCAGATTCCAAGTCAGGGAATCTGTAGGATTTGGAGCAAACTGCAAATCATTTCAAAGACAATGAGTATCTGTAAGGATGTTTCTAAACTTCAGTATTTTCCATTAATTTTAGGATTGGGTTATTATTATGATCAAGGTTACTCTTAGGGTTGTGACCAGGAATAGAGTTAGGCTTAGGGAAATTAAAGGTTGAAAACTTGAGTTAATTACTTCCCTTGTGTATGTATTGCACTGTTCTAAGGCTTGAACTCAAGGCTTGGGTTCTGTTCCTGAGCCTTTTGCTGTAGGCTACGAGCCACGAATCCAATTCCAGCTTTCTTTGGCAGTAAATTGGAGATGAGAATCTCACAGACTTTCTTATCTGAGCTGACATTGAACTGAGATCCCCAGATCCCTGCCTTCTGATTAAAGTTAGGATTAAAGGCATGAGCTACCAGTGCCCAGGAAAGTGATTGACTTTTATTGACTGTTTTTACTTATGTTCGAGATCAAGAGTTGAATTCACTCACTCTTCAAGGAAATAGAAGAGGCAATCCAAAAATTCATATGGAACAATAAAAGACCCCGAATAGCAAAAACGATCCTCAACAGAAAGAACACTGCTGGAGGAATATCAATACCAAATTTCAAACTCTACTATAAAGCCATAGTAATCAAAACAGCTTGGTAATGGCACAAGAACATACCTCAGGACCAATGCAATAGAATTGAAAACCCAGAAATGAACCTAGAGACCTATAGCCATCTAATCTTCGATAAGGGAGCTAAAAAAATAGAATGGAAGAAAGACAGCCTCTTCAGTAAATGGTGCTGGCAAAATTGCTTAACTACTTGTAGAAAACTAAAGCTAGATCCTTATATATCACCCTGCACCAGAATCAACTCCAAATGATTAAAGACCTCGGAATCAAAGCTGACACTCTCAAAACATTACAGGATGGAATAGGAGAAACCCTAGATCTCCTTGGCACAGGCTGAAATTGTCTTAATAGAAACCTGGAAACACAACAAATCAAAGAAAGGTTGGACAAATGGGATTGCATGAAGTTGCAGAGCTTCTGCATGGCAAAGGACATAGCTAGCAAGATCAATATAAAGCCTACGGATTGGGAGAAGATCTGCACTAACCATACAACGGACAAGGGTCTCATATCTAAAATATACTTGGAACTCACAAAATTAAATCCCCCAATAACAAATCCTCAAAGAAACAACTGCCCAATAAATAAGTGGGCTAAAGACTTAAAGAGAAACTTCTCTGAAGAGGGAAGAAGGATGGCCAGTAGACAAATGAAGAAATGCTCAACCTCCCTAGCCATAAAAGAAATGCAAATCAAAACAACATTAAGATACCACCTCACCCCAGTTAGAATGACTAAAATCAAGAACTCTAATAACAACAGATGCTGGAGGGGATGTGGACAGAAGGGAACCTTACTGCATTGTTGGTGGGAGTGTAAACTTGTTCAACCACTTTGGAAAGTAGTATGGAGGTTCCTCAAAAGACTTTACATAGAGCTCCCGTATGACCAAACAATCCCACTTTTGGGCATTTACCCAAATGTTTACAAATAAGACCACACTAACGCTACCAGCACAACTATGTTTATTGCAGCACTATTTACTATAGCTAAGATATGGAACCAACCCAGATGCCCGTCAGTAGATGAATGGATCAAAAATAAATGTGGTATATATACACAATGGAATTCTATGCCTCCATCAGAAAGAATGACATTGCCCATTTGTTAGGAAATGGAAAGTCTTGGAAAAAATTATATTAAGTGAAGTAAACCAGATCCAAAGAAACATAGGTCCCATGGGTTTCCTTATTTACAATATCTACTATATGTCTGAGTCAAGCAGAAAAGGTCAGATAAGGTGATGTTAGGGAAATGTACCCTAAGATATGTATTCAAATGTTTTTTTTCCTTTCCTGCGATTGTTTCTAACACATTTATAAGGTATTTCTTTGTTGCTTTGTATGTCTCTCCCCCCACAGTATAACCCCTGCTTTCACTGTATTTGATGTCGGTATAATTTGTGGAGGGGAAGGGGAAAAACAAATCGTTTAAATAGGAATACAGGTGGACCCATTGCAACCATGAGATGTACAAGTCGTTATGTCGAAAACGAACTTTACAATTTTCATGGGGGGGGAGTGGGGAGGATTGGGGGGTAAGGGGAGGATGGGAAGGAATGGGAATGGGAAACAAAGGAGGAGGCTACAATGGATGATAAGAAATGTAATCATTATCTTGCCCTCTGTACAGTATTTTCAATATAAAAAATAAAGACTTGAATTCAATATCTGACAGCTTTGCTCATTAGGTAGCACTCTGCCACTTGAGCCATATCTCCAAAACTGATTATTTTAAATAGGTGGAAATCATTAAATTTTCTTCAGATGATATGCTTCATTAGTGTTGTTCTAAAACTCATCCTAATGAAAAAAGATTTATAGACCCTAGAGATGATCTGAACAGATTCTCATGCTTTGCTCCTAATGGCATAACATTTTAGGGACATGATTTTTAATTATTATTTTAAGTAACAAAGGAGTTATCATTAAACAAAGCAGTTTATGCATACAATATACCTTGATCAATGACAACCCTTTCAACATTCTCATCCATCACTCCTCTATGAACCTCTTCCTTAACTCTTCTTAATTTTGTAGGATATTTACTGGATTCCTCTCTGCACTTCACCCCTTTTCTCCTTTTCATTCTTCTCATTTTCCCCCTTCACCCCTCTTTTGACTACCCATTTCCATATTATCCAGCAACCCTACTCCTAGGCATTTACCTGAATGTTTACAAACTAGGATGTAGTAAAAGTTTCAGTACAACCATGCTTACTGAATCACCCTACCTACCCCTCAAGAGAGATATGAATTAAGAAAATGTAATACACACACACACACACACACACACACACACACACACATACACACACACACACACACACACACACACACATTGGAAATTCTACTTACCCATCAGAAAGAATATTGTACAATTTGTATCTCATTTCTCATTTCTTCTGCCTGGTATCACATTGTTGCCGTACTGTCCCTGTACTGCAGTAACTGACACATGCAAACTGATGTAAAATATTGTCAGGGTTATTGGCTAGGAATAGATTCCTGAATGAGTTCTTTGCTCATTCTTTTCGTCTATTCATGCCTTTGAGTAGTGACTGTACAGATTCATTTGTACCATTTACTACACACAAAAGAGATGAACCACTTGTACGTATATATACATACATGTATATACATACATACATGGATATATGCATTTTATGATTTCAAGAATTATGGAGCTAACAAAAATCATATGCATTTTCCTTCCTTTTTAATTCTTTCAAAGCCTAAATAACTTTGTCTCTTTTGAATACCTAATTTTAAAGAGAATGTCATCATCTCTGATCTGTCAGCGCCCTTGAAATTAGATGTTCCAATAAAACAAAATTACTTAGGCTTTTTGGTGGAAGAGAAGAGTATTACTAGGGTTTTATTCAGGGGTTCTCTGCTTGCTAGACAGGACTTTGGTTGTATAGCACCAAGCAGCTCAACTCCTGTTGCCATAGTTCTAGTCCCTTTTATTTGCTTGAGGTCTTGAAGTTTTTGCCCAGGTCTGATCTTAGATTGTCTGAGACTTTGCTACCTATGCATCCCACAAAATTAGGTAGGATTACAGATGTGAACCAAGATGGCCAGATCATTTGTTGAGATGGCTGTCTTGGCATTTATTTCTCTGGCCTGCCCTCAGACATTTCTGCTTCCCAATCAGCTAGGATTACAGATGTGGGCTACTATACTTGGTGTACATGACATCTTCCTTTTTTTGAGAGGTTTTTATTGTAAAAATACTGTATAGAGGGGTTATAGTTACATGAGCAAGGTAATGAGTGCATTTTTTATCAAGCATTGTTACCTCCTCCTTTGTTTTTCCCCTACCCTCCCTTCCATCCCACCTTCACAACTACACTCACCCCTCCCCCCTTCCCCACCTCCCTGCCTAAATTGTAAACTTCCTTTCTCAACATAGTGTCTTGTGCATCTCATTGTTACAATGGGTCAGCCTTTATCCCTGTTTAAACATTTTGTTTTCTCCCTTCCCCTCCCCAAGCTAGAGAAGTGTGTATACAAGATGCAGGGCACCGACATCAAATACAGTGAAAACAGGGGTTATACTCTGTGGGAGGAACACATAAAGAAACAAAAAAAAATCACAATTTAGATGATAAACCACTATCTTGAGGTTTATTTCGCTTCACATCATCTTATCTGATCATATATACATAGCTTTTGAACTTTTATACTTGTCCCAGACATATACTAGTTATTGCAAATAAGGGAAACCATAGGATCTATGTTTCTTTGGGTCTGGTTTACTTTACTTAATATAATTTTTTCCAAGACTCCACTTAGAGTTCTCCTATGACCCAACAATCCCACTTTTAGGCATTTACCAAATCATCACAAATAAGATCATACTAAGCTACTAGCACAACGATGTGTATTGCAGCATTATTTACCATAGCTAAGATATGGAACCAACTCAGAGGCCCCTCAGTAGATGAATGGATCAAGAAAATGTGGTATATATACACAATGGAATCCTATACCTCAACAGAAAGAATGCCATGGCTCCATTTTTTAGGAAATGGAAATACTTGGAAAAATTATATTAAGTGAAGTAAGCCAGGCCAAAGAAACATAAGTCTCATGGTTTCCTATATTTGCAATAAGTAGTATATGTCTGAGACTGGTAGAAACGGTCAGATAAGTAGATGTTAGGCAAAATGAACCCCAAGATAAGGGTTCAAATGATTTTTCTTTCTTGTGATTATTTCTAACATATTTATAAGATGATTTTTTTGTTGCTTTGCATGTCCCTCCCCCACGGTACAACCCCTGTTTTCACTGTATTTGATGTTGGTATAATTTGTGGAAGGGAAGGGAAATAAACAAATTGTTTAAATAGGGATACAGGTGGACTCATTGCAACAATGAAATGTACAAGACGTTATGACGAAAAAGGAACTTTACAACTTTGGCTTGGGGTGCGTAGGTATGGGGAAGGGATGGGAAGGGGAAACAAAGGAGGAGGCAACAACTCTTGATAAGAAATATAATCATTACATTGTCCATGTAATTGCAAACCCTCTGTACGGTATTTTCCCAATAAAAAGAGAAAATGTCGTGTGTGTGTGTGTGTGTGTGTGTGTGTGTGTGTGTGTGTGTGTGTGTGTGTATCACATTGTATATATTTATATATGTATATATGTATATGTATATCTATATATATATATATAATATATATGTATATATATATAACCATACCCGTAGTTTCCCTTACTTGCAGTAACGAGTATATTAGTACATGGTATCATATGACCATATAAGATGATGTTAAGTGAAATGAACCCCAAGAGAGGGACACAAATGGTTCCATGATATTCTTATCTCTATATAATCCCCCAGAGAAAATTGGAAGGGGAGCTATGGTTCAATTATTGAGCACCACCTTTTAGGGAAAAAGCTTAAGTGAGAAGGTAATGTATTGAATTTAAACCACAATATCAGCACTCAAAAAAGTTGATTTCTTTTTCTTGAGGTTTTTATTAAGTTGCTCAGAAAATAATCAACATTGAATTTATGTTTAGAATTACTATCAAAATCATGTTATATTTATTGATGTTATTCTTTATTTTCCTAAATTTTACTTACACATTAGTATCCAGTAATGGAAAGAGATGATTAGTGTTTCACAAGTTTTTATGGCAGTTGAATATATGGATGAGAGATGCTTACAAGGAGTTTGGACTGAATACATATGTGCAAGCTCTTCAATAAATAAATGATAGTTGAAGAACCTGTGGCCATGTATGAAATAAAATAAAGAAATCAGCAAGGAAAGATAAGGTATGATTCTGGAAAGCACACAATTTTGGAAGATAAAAAAAACAAGGAATATATGAAACTTTTGTTAAGAACTTTGTAATCCACAGACACATTTTATTTCTTATTTCTACTATAAGGCATTTCAGTTAACTTTATTTTACAAAGTTAAACATGATTGGCATTTAATACTAACTGGCTTCTGTCTCAGGTGAGCAATTATTCTAGCCAGGTGCCAGGGGTTCATGCCTATAATCCTAGATACTCCGAGGGCTAAGGTCTCTAGATCCTAGTTCAAAGCCAGGTTGGAGAGGAAAGTTGGTGAGACTTTTCTATTCAATTAAACATGAGAAAACTGGAAGTGGCATTGTGGCTCAAAGTGGCAGCACTAGCCTCAAGTAATAAATTTCAGATACAGAACCCAAGTTGTGAGTTTAAGTTCTCTGAAATTATTGTTAAAATACTTGTTCTTAGGATCTCATTAACTTGTCTAGAAGAATGTTTTAAACTTAGGGATGTTTTATTTCATATTGTCAGCATTGATTTTTAAGATGTGCAGAGAAAAATTAAAGTCAGAACTGGTTTGTATTGCGTTGTATTAGGCATTGCCTCTACACACAGAGATCAGCTGGAAAGCAGATGGCCAAATCCTGGCTGTTGGCAATGAAGATGGATATGTGTTTCTTTGAGCAAATAAACAAAATTTGTAACGGCAGCCTTTATAATACCTTAATTGTAACAAAATTAATATTATTGTTATTATTATTTTTTGTCAGTTGTGGGGCTTGAATTCTGGGTCTGGGCGTTGTCCCTCAGCATTTCAGCTCAAGGCTAGCACTCTACTACTTGAGCAACAGTGCCACTTCACATTTTGTGAAGAACCTTTAGTTGGAGATAAGGGTCTCACAGACTTTCTTGCCCAGGCTGGCTTTGAATAGAGACCCTCAGTTCTCAGCCTCCTTAGTAGCTAGGATTACAAGTTTGAGCCACTGGGGCCCGGCAGTAAAACTGTTTTGAAAAGAAAAAACCCACGATTCTATACTTAAACAATTACAATCTGGCAAGTGTATTTGTAACGTTAGTTGTATCAAGTAACCATAGGCAGCAATCATTTTTAGATCTCACTATGTCCTGTCCAATGCCAGATAATATTTCATTAATTTGCTTTTTCCTAACAAAGTTCATTATGAATTCTCAACAGCACAATTTTCTAGTGAGTAAAAAGAATTATTCAGCATATTTATTTCAACAAACAGCATTTTGCACTTTAAAAAAATTTTTTTTTCCAGTGCTGGGGCTTGAAATCAGGGCCTGGGCACTCTCCCTGAGTTTATTTTGTTCAAGGTTAGTACATTACCAATTGAACCACAGCACCACTTCCAGTTTTTCTGCTTACCTCATACTGAGGAATCAAATCAAGTGCTTCATGCATGCGAGGCCAGCACTCTACCACTAACCACATTCCCAGTCATTGGGTCCTGGTATATTTCCCCTTCTAGATTAATAGAAATATTCCAGGTTCCGAACTTGAAGCTGATCCCTGCCATCCAATAACATCACATTCTTGTGAATAGCACTAGCTGGCCTCATGAGCATAGCAGCCACCTGGAACTCAGCTATCTGATGGCCTTGGCCTCCAACAATACAATCATTTCTGTGCACAGACTGAAAACTGTCATAGGTAAGTTTGATATATTCCATCCTATTCTCAGCGACTTACCATTCTCAGCTTTGTATGCTTTAAATTCTGTTAAACATTAATTACTATTTCCCACCACTCTCATACGTAACATATATGTCTTACTTTAAAATTTATTCAAATATGCAAAAATGTTAATGTAGTTGCTGTCCACTAGTGGTTCATGTTTTAAAACCTAGCTACGTTAGAGGTCAAAAACTGAGTATCTTGGTTTAAAGCAGCCCATGCAGAAAAATCTGAGATATTTCTCCAATTCAGAAACCAAAATCCAGAAGTGGAGATGTGGCTCAAGTGGTAGAGTGTCAGCTTTGAGCAAAAAGACTAACCAAGTATAATTGGTCTACTTCAGACTCACTTACTTACTCATGGAGATGGAGCACACACACACACACACACACACACACACACACACACACACACACACACACAATGTACATTCTCCTAGACTCCCCTTCTTGAGCAGTATTCAATGCCATTAACTTAATGCATGTTTTCCAAATTATTATGGTAGGGATTAATTTACATTTGTATTTATGATAATGCATTTTTTGTACTTTTTCTTTTTCATTTCTTTGGTACTTATGTGAGAGAACTGTTTTGTGAAGACTAAACAGAAATCAATGTGTCAGTAAATAGATAGTGACAGACTGAAAGATGCAGATAATACCACTTGAAATTTTATTTCTTCAAATTTAAACATATATGCATATGTATGTATTTAAAATTTCTGCCAAGCTTTTATTTTCATTAACAATGATCTATTTGTTCCATTATATGAATTTAACATATTGTATGTTTCATAGCAGATTAATACTTATAGAATTTCTTTCCTTTGGAGACAAGGTTCTACAGTGTAGACCAGGCTTTCTTCAATTCCTAATTCTCCTGTCAGGTTTCTGAGTAATGATTGGCATTACCATGTGGTAGCATAGTACCATGTCCAGCTATATTATTTACATTTTGTACAGTAGAATATTAATGTGAACAGCTTTAAGCCACATATCATCATGAGCATGAATGAATTTCTTGCAGAAAATGTTATAAATAGAGTTACTGAGTGAAGCCAATTATGGTAGACATGCCTGTAATCCCAGCACCCAGGAGGATTGTAAGCTTAAGAGAAGCCTGAGCTACAGAGTAAGTCCCTTTTAAAACAAAACAACAACTGTTGAGCTTGGAAGAGGGAAAGTATTGTTAAGTGGGGTGATAGGAACATACAAAATGTAGTGTGTGTGTGGGGGGGTTGCTGGACCTAGGCTTGAACTCAGGACTTGGGCACTGTTCCTGAGGTTTATGCTCAAGTCTAGCACTCTACCACTTGGACCAAACTCCACCTCAAGCTTTTTTAGAAGTCATTGGAGATGAGTCTGATCCAGTTTCCTGTTCAGGCTTAGAACCTTGATCCTCTTTCTCAGCCTCTTTTGTAAGTAAGATTACAGGTATGAGTCTGTAGTAATTGTTGTATTACTGTTAAGTAATATAGTAAACATTATGCCAGTTTATACTCCTTCCAGCAGTGCTTGAGTGTTGCACACACACCTAAGATAAAACCCACTCCATGTTTGATGACATCCAGATCTCATAATCCCATGAGATACATATTGTTATGCTCACTTTACCTATGAAGAACTTGAGCTCCAGAGAGTTAGGTTAAGTTTGAGTCCCCATCTAGTATACAGTGGAGCCTGTATTCAAGCTCAACTAGGTCTGTTTATTTCAGAAAACACGGAGTCATCATGTGTTCTAGTCAACATGTGTTCTAGCAAGTACTGCTCATTGCAAGTACAGTTCTATGCCTGACAAATTACCTTTCTCTCTCTTTAACTGTTTGCATCCCCTTTCATAAGCTAGGGAAAGCACAAGTGATGAGAAGAGCCATTTTTGAAGGGGAAATTGATAATGGGGTTTGAACTTGGTATCACATACATATTAGTCAGGTCTTCCATTTGAGTTATGCCTCCAGCATTCTATTTCTGTTTTATTTTTTGTAGTATTATTACAAAGGTGAGTTACACAGAGGTTATAGTCATCTAAGTCAGTTCTGATTATATTTCTTTTTTAAAATGTCACCCCTTCCCTTGCTCTCTCAATTTCTCTCTCTCACTGGTTTGGTTTTATTAACCTCCTCCTCCTCCTCCTCCTCCTCCTCCTCCTCCTCCTCCTCCTCCTCCTCCTCCTCCTCCCCCTCCTCTTCCCCCTCCTCCTCCTCCTCCCCCTCCTCCTCCTCCCCCTCCCTCCTCTCCTCCTCCCCTCCTCCTCCTCCTCCTCCTCCTCCTCCTCCTCCTCCTCCTCCTCCTCCTCCTCCTCCTCCTCCTCCTCCTCCTCCTCCTCCTCCTCCTCCTCCTCCTCCTTGAGATCTAGAGGGAATAGTTACATATGCGTGTCAATGACTACATTTCTTTTGTCTTTGTTTTTGTTTCAGTCAGTAATAAGACTTGGACCCAGAGCCTGAATACTGTCTCTGAGTTCTTTTGCTGAAGAATGGCATTCATATCAAGCCACAGTTCTACTTCCCTGAGTGCATTTCTTTTTGGACAATGTTAACTTTTCCCTTCATCTCTTCCAGTTTTCCCATCCTTCCCCACAAACAAATTGCATAGGTCATTTTCAGCATAGTACCAATTGAATATCATTGTTGCACATGTTCATCATTTGTCTCTCCTTTTGAATGCCCCTTTAACTTCGCAAAGAGAGATAAATGAAGAAACATGACAAAAATGAAATAAAATAAAGAAAAATATCTTGTTTCTGTTTCCTGGTCACTGGTTATTTTTGAGATAAAATGTGTGTGTGTGTGTGTGTGTGTGTGTGTGTGTGTGTGTGTGTGTGTGTGTGTGTGTGTGTGTGTGTGTGTGTGTGTGTGTATGCATACTGGGGCTTGAACTCAGGGAGCTGACCTTTAGCTTTTTAACTCAAGGGTAACTGTCTATGACTTGAACCAAACTTTCACTTCTTGATTTTGAATGGTTAATTGGAGATGAAAATTTCACAGATTTTTCCTACCTGTTCTAGCTATAATCCACTTCCTCAGATCTCAGCATTATAAATAGCTAGAGTTACAGATGTGAGCCACTGGTAATGCTTGGCCTACCTTTTTTTTTGTTAAGTAGTTGAAATGTAAAAGACAGTTGCAACCATAGTAAAAAAAGAAATCCATTTAACTTTCCCAGCTTCATTAACTTTTAAAACTTTGTCACATTTGATATGTACAGAAAAACATTTTTTGTAAATGCTCCTGCAATTTGGTTTTCATCTGGGTTTTTTCCTCATAATGAACTTGATTTTATAGCTTATTACCTACTAAATATTGATGAGAATATGTCCAGAGGGCATTAATGACCTTTTGCTGGCTTTCATAAGGAAAAGGTGCAAGCTAACACTTGTGATATATTTGTGTGTAGGACCTCAATGATATATCCACATTCTTAGCCAGAAGACAGTAGTGCCTGTTATAAATCATCTAGATCTGGCAAAACCTTGACACAGGCCTTGTTACCACCTCCTGTAGGTCCTCTTAGAGTGCAATCCTGCCTCTCCAGTGACCATGACAGAGCCATGCTGGAGGTTCTCAGGACACAGCCAAGGGCACCAGTCAGGCTTGGCACCTACTGCTTCCTATGATGGAACTACACAGGAAATGTGAGGTCCTTAAGCTGTCATCAGAGAGTTCTTCCTTGAATATTCGATCCTAAGAATTAAGGAGACATCAAACTCTCTCTTCCTTGTGCCAGTTGTGGACCTGTATTTCTTCTTCTGCTGTCATCTTCTGTGGAAAAAAATGATCTTAGCTCTATAAGCCATTTTGCTTATTCTAGGTCCTTAGGGTAAGTCTGGATTTTATACTTAGACAAAAGGAAATATAGTGATAAAATTAGCAAACTTAACATTTTTTCTAGTCTATTTATTACCCAAATATGTTTTCAAATCCTACCAATAATTCTTATTAGTAAGAGTCACTTAATTAGTAGTCACTTTTTCAAACTCCTAAGTTCCTCAGTGAGCTGTGTGAGAGAAACCACAGCAGGTTTCAGGGGTCCTCCAGACTAACTTCTTGCCCAGGGAGGAGTGCCTCCAAATTAAACAAAGAATAATTCTTTTTTTTTTTTTAAATCTTTTTTTTTTTTTTTTTTGTCGGTCATGGGGCTTGAACTCTGGGCTTGGGCGCTGTCCCTCAGCTCTTCAGCTCAAGGCAAGCGCTCTACCACTTGAGCTACAGCGCCACTTCCGGTTTTCTAGTGGTTTTATTGGAGATAGGAGTCTCACGGTCTTTCCTGCCCGGGCTGGCTTTGAACCGCGATTCTCAGATCTCAGCCTCCTGAGTAGCTAGGATTACAGGCGTGAGCCACCGGCGCCCGGCACAAAGAATAATTCTTATATCTCAGATTACATGTCCTAGCTATATATACCAAAGAAAGCTAGTAACAAGAGATTGGTCTAACTTGGGAACAATGAAGATCAGAAACACGAATTCTATGTTTACAGAAATGAAAAGAAATTTTCCTTTATTCATATAATACAATAAAAAGCTCTACTTTTCTCATTATCACTTAATTGTGGTTGTATGTACTCAGTACTAGCTTCTTGAAAGTCCTAAAAAACTCTTTGACACAAACTCAGAAGTTCCATTGGTATCAGCTTGAGATTTCATGAAAAAATTTTACTTTTTATATTTTAAAAATCTATTTTATTATAAAGATGCTGTACAGAGGGGTTACATTTACATGAGTAAGTTACATTTCTCATTGAACATTGTTACCCATTCAGTGGTTTTCTCCCTCTGTCCCTTCCCTCCACTCCTTCCCACCCCCATTACATTGTAAAGTTAATTTCTGCCATAATGTCCTGCGAGTATCATGGTTGCAATGGATCACCTTTTGTACTTCTTTCAGCATTTTGTTATTTCCCTTACCTTCCCCCAATCAGATAAATGCATATACAGGATGCAGGGTGCCAGAATCAAAGACTGGAATTGCCATGGATAAAACCAATAGGAAAAGAAAAATGACATAAAGTAAGAAGAAAGAACTAGCTGCAGTACATTGGCTACATCAAGCTTGACAACTAAACAAAAGAAGACCTGTTGTTTCTATGTCTTGGTGTTCATTTCAGTTAGCATCATTTTCTCTGGTCATATATATTCATAACTCCTGAGCTATTATGATCCACTTTCAGGAGTAACAGGCTAATGTTAATCATTGCAAATGAGGGAAATCATAGAGCTCTTGTTTCTTTGGGCTTGGCTTGATTAACATAGTATGATTTTTTTCCATCTTTTCATTTTTTTACAAAAGGGACGATGTCATTCTTTCTGATAGAATCATAAAATTCCATTGAGTAAATACACCACATTTCCTTGATCCATTCATCTGTTGAAGGGCAAATGGGTTGTCTCTATATCTTAGCTATGTGTAACAATGCTGTAATGAACATAGTTTTGATGGTAGCTTATTATACCCTAGTTTGAGATCATTTGGATAAATGCGGAGGAGTGGGGTTGTTGGATCTTAGGGAAGTTCTATGTTTAGTCTTTTGAGGAACCTCCATAGTGCTTTCTCGAGTGGTTGAACCAGCTTACATTCCTACCATCAGTGTAGTAGTGTTCTTATTTAGCCACATCCACCCCAGCATCTGTTATTTGTTCTCTTGATAATAGCCATTCTAACTGGGTTGAGTGGAATCTAAATATGGTTTTGGTTTTGATTTGCATTTCTTTTATGACCAGTGATGGTGAGCATTCCCCGTCTCTTTCCGAGAGGCCACACTATTACAGGTTTCTAGTGTCCCAACAGAGACATAGAAACTTGTAATAATATGTGCTTTTTGTTGTACATTTACTTCACTTGGAGCATTCAATGACTCCTATAATTTACAGCAAAGGTTTATACTAATTACCTTACTGAAAAAAACACTGATTTTCAAAAAGCATAGAAAAAAATCTCTTTGTCAGGAGTCCCAGTGAATACTAAGGAAGTTTCTTTAGTGGAAAATTTTATTTGGTTGCTTGTTCTTTATGTTATTTTAACACATGTTGAATTTGGGGTTTCCCCACCAGATCTTCAACAAACTAGCAACTATGTTGCCTCATTGGATTTTGCTTCAAAATTTACAAAATATTCTGTCATATTTTTGGTTTGGTATTTGGGGGGTGGCTTTTGGAGTGCTAGTGGGCTTGTACTCAGGCTTGAAATGAGGGTCTGGAACTCTAGTTTAGATTGTTTAACTCAATGCTGTCACTGTGCCACTCAAAACCACACATCCACTTCTGGCCTTTTCTGCTTAATTAAAGATAAGAATTTTGAGGATTTATTAGTTTAGGTTGGCATCAAACTGTGATCCTCAGATCCCACCCTCATGAGCAGCTAAGATTACAAGAATGAGCCAGACGCTGGATACATTGTGCTCCCTATGATACCTAAACAAGGGCACATAATACTGAAGCATGTGTGTAAGGTTATGTATTTCAAACTTATTTAGAAAAATATAGCCATTGTGTGTGTGTGTGTGTGTGTACATAATATAAATGTGCAGAGGGAAATGAGGATGTATCTGCTGATTTTGAGGAAAGATTTCACCTGGGGCTTTTCACAGACTGAACTACACTGTACAGAATGCTTGAGACTAAAGGTGAGGTAAATGATGTCATCATCTCATTCATCTACATCCCTTGCTAACATTTGCATATACTGTGGTGTTGTAATGATTATTTTGTGTATGAGAGCCAGTACTGGGGCTTGAATTCAGGACCTAGGTACTGTCACTTAGCTTTTGTATGTGATGCTAGAACTCTAACATTTGAAGCACAGCTCAGCTTTCTGCATTTACTGTTTAATTGGAGGTAAAAATCATTTTTGCTCAGTTGGCTTTAACTGAGTTCCTCGTATCTCAAGGTTCTGAGTAGCTGGTTTTACAGGACTGAGCTTCCAATGCCTACATTTTCATTATTAATGTTACAAGCTACATGCTCACACGCATTCCTTGCAGTCAAAAATCTCTGTTCAGGCTGACTGACAAGAGGTGAGGAAAGATGATTGAGTGGATAAGTTACCAAATGGGCCTCTAGCCCTATTAACAACATTCTGGCAGTAACTTACATTTCAGTGTGTGAGTACAAATTTCCACTTTCACTTGACCTTTATTAACTGCCTTTTTGAACTGTTTTTGATACATATTTTAAACATTATCTCCCAAACAGGAGATATTATGTGAATGTATTTGATAATATTTCAGATGGGGTGGTCTTGTGTGTCTGGATGTCTGTTGTCTGAGGCCAGCTAGCTGGGCTTCATACATAGCTAATGCTTCCTGGCTGCTGGTTGCAGAGAGGAAGGTTTTCTTCCTGGCCAGGCTTTGATTTGAGATCCTTTCATCTTAGAATTCTAAGTAGCTAGGATAACAAGCATGAACCACCACCAACTGGCTTGTTTTAGAAGCATTAATTCCTTTTCATTCATTGTTTTTTTCCTGGAAGGTTGATCTAGACAGGCTGCTTGTACCTCATAATAAGGTGATTTGAATAATACCTTTGCCTCTGGCATTTCTGAAACTCATTTCTTCAGTTCTAGGCAAATGAATTTGTTCTAAAGCCAATAGCATTTTTCTTCTGCGGTACCTTAATTAATCTCTTATCCTTTGCTTTGGCAAAGCAATCTGGATGTTTCTGTAAAACCCTACTTCTTGAGAGTATTACACTTAGAAGTTATCATGTACACACTTTCATATAGTCTCTCCTTTTATAAAAATATGTTACAAGATTGGGTGGAAGAATGGTGACTATTGAATTAATTTGATAACCACTCTAGAAATTTTTAAGCCTTAATGCTTAAGTCAAAGGAGTATTAAAGACAATCAGAATAGTGGAATGTGGCTACTACTCACTTGATGTATGTGGAAAGATGATCAGAATTCTTATGATTAATAAAATATATCTTCAAATTTCCAGTGGTAGACTGCTATGCTAACTAGGAGGAGACACTGGTGATGCCAGGGCTTTGAAAGCTGCTAATGAAGCAAAATGTCGGGGAGATCATTTAGTAAGGATATAATTCCAATGCTCATACCAAATATATTGAACTAAAATACTAAGTGATGAATGACTGAGCGCCAAATTTTATTTGTTGGCTTCTTTGTGATGTCCTGGGATTTGGACCTAAGGCCTAGGTGCTGTCCCTTTGTTTTTTCCTCAAGGCTAGTGCTCTACCAGTTGAACCACAGCTTCATATCCATATTTTTGGTGATTAATTGGAGATCAGCCTTACCCAATTTCCTCTTTTGGCTTCCTTAAAACTGATCCTCAGATATCAGCCTCCTGAGTAAGTAGGTTTCAGGTTGTGAGCCACTGGAGCCCAGCTGGAATCACATTTTAGAAGTATTCTTTTGGTGAATCAGATGTGTCTGACTACTATTTTAGCACTTTGGTTCCAGTGGATCATGTCAGATTTATACTAAAATCAGACATTTTCATCTTGTAATCTGCAGCATCCAATATCTATCTAATTTTTTCCTATTTTCATTTCTGACCTCTTTTTCTTCATTGTACCTTTCCATTCTTACTTCAGTGCTGTTTTCCTTTTCTGAAGCAAGTCAGGTTCATTCCCATCAATGGGGGATGTACTTGCTGTTCTTACTGCCTGGAGTACCTGCTCCTAAATAATTGCCTAGATGATGGCTCTCATATCAACTATCTCTTGTTCAGGAATGTCTCCTCCCATCCCCACTGTGAAGTTGTTGCTACAAAATCACCAATGTCATGTCTCTGATTTATAGAAATTATCATTATGATTTCTGGTTTTCTTTTCAGCATGAAATTAGTGAGGAAAGAGCCACATTCACTTCTGTTTCTCCAACACCTGTAATAGTGCCCAGTCTGTAGTGCTCAGGAGCCTTACATGGAGATCAACCTTCTCCAGCTCAATTTATCCTAGATTCTCTTTAGGACAGCTCTTCAAGCTGAAGTGTGGTGGCTAGTAGTCATTCCCTCTCATTCTTTGTGCTTTTTGGTGGTGTTGAATCCACTTCAGGGTAAAACCAGTGCCTGACACCTATTTGTTGCTGTGGCAAAGGTGGTTGTGACATCATAGAAGTAATGGCCATTGTTTTGGGTATATGTGTGAGGACACCCACCCCCACACAATTTCCCCAATATGTTTCTCCTTTGCCCAGAAGTGCATTCACCAATTCAGCAACCAAATCGTCACCCAGTTCCTGATACATTCAGAGTATGTTTCCATTTCCTTTAAAAAAAGAAAATTTCAAGACATGCTTTGATGATTTGTCACTGAATTACTGAAACAGAGTATATAATTTTATGTATTTGTATGCCTTTGTCCATCTCTCTTGAGCCCTTGCTATATTTCCATGTGTTTGCAGCTTGGGAAGGGAAATAAGGTTTAATTCAGTATTGTCAGAGACTATAGTTCAGAAGGCTCTTTTTAGACCCTTTTGGAGGGAATGCCAACTTTCCATCTGATGTTTTACAGATGGCCATCTTGGTACAGGACCTGAGTAGACTGTCATAAGATAAGAGGCTTGTCCTGATTTCTACTGACTTTCCTCTGGGGTCGAAGAGTGTGATCCACTGTGATCTCCTCTGAAAATCTAAGGCAATGGGGGTAAGAGAGACTAAAACTCAGAACCCAGCTTCCCACATCACTAGGATTACAGGATTGAGTCTCATGGACTCAACTTATAGCTGCTTTTTTATACATGTTGTAGTCAGTTTCATTATATTCACTTCCTAGACAGATATATACAAATATATGTATGTTTGTTCATCTATTTATAATCAGTGTTAGATCTAGAAACACACAAATATATATTCATATAATTATAATCAAATTATATCACTACTTTCCCCAATAATATTTTACACTAATGTTTTGTGAAATAAATACTCAAGACTAAAAATTTAAATGCCTTTGTAGTTTGAAAAATCATATTCAATCTTATATATTATACAATATACTATATATAACATAAAGAATATAACATATGTTTACATATAACTGATTTGTGTTATTTTTATTCCTGATTTTGTGTTGGTTCATCTATGTAAGCTTTCTTTCTTTTATTGATGATGGCTTTTATTTGCTAGTATATATATATTTTCTATATATTATGTCAAATATTTTCAGCTCTAAGTAGATTTTTTTATATTACTGGAGTCAAATTTTTCTTCCATGTTTACCCAAAGCACAATGAAGATGTATACAGATTTGAACTCACTGTTGGAAGAGGGTCCCACATACCAGTATATGTATTGTGGCATTTGTCCCACTTGACAGAATAGATTTTTAGGACATCTGATCTGCTGTCCTAGACCTTTTGTAGCCACCTTATCACCCCATGCAGGCATGGCCTGGCTTCTTTGCTGCTCCCTGTGCATTTAACAGTTCCCTTTATATGCAGTAAAGCCCCCTGTCACTCTGTGTTTTCCACCCAACAGAACACATATGCACAATGCTTCAGATTGTAGGCTTAAAAAGAAACATATTTAAGATTCATGAATCTAGGATATATCAAAAGCATTGACATTTTAAGAAAGTTAGAAAAATAAATAGAATGAACATTTTACGACAATCAAAACAAAAAGAAAAATATTTTCCCAGGAAGGGGGAAGGGAATTTCTAAATCCAGATTGGCCTCTAAGTTGCCTTCAGGCAAAAATTCTGCCCCAGGGTCCTCAAAGTGGTTTACTTCCTCATTAAAGACAGGATTTTCTTCCTGAGTCCAGGTAGGGACAGATTCTAATTTCTCAATTGAAAATTGGATCCCCTGCAGGAGGACAGATTGGTCTGGGTATTCTGTGAGGAAAGATTCCCTTTCCTCAACTGAATCTAGATTTTGGACCTCACTTAATGGTTTTCCTGAACATAGACTGGGGTCATTTTCCATTAGCACACATCTTATCCTGCACACCAAGATGTGTCTTTTTGACTGGTTTGGAGCCCATCTAGATGGACTGTGAATATCAATGGAAGTCATTCTGGATCATGTTCTTCCTTGGTAATATATGCAGGTGCACCTGCATCACATGTGGGGTTCAGAACCAGTAGGGCGTCCAGAGGACTCAAAACCTGCTTGAGCCTTCCTACAAATTAAAAAAAAAACCCTCTATGTTCACATGATTTCTGGAGATCAGTGATGGCTTCCGATCTCTATCAGTCAACATAGATGACATCATTGATGGGTTCTTTATCTGGAGTTCTGCAGGAGCTGCTCTACGGTGATGTAAACCTGAGCATGGAAATAGGTATGGGAGTCTTAGAACTATAGAAGTTAAGGTGTGAATAATCTTTCATGAGGATCTAATGGGGGAAGCTGTAGAACTTGAGTATGGACTGAACACTGATGAGAAGTTAGTGAGTTTCTAATGAGTGGGTGCTTCTAAGTTCTTTCAAAAGGAGAACAGATATTACCTGGCAAAGAATATCCATAAAAGGATATTTTGCCAAGCTGGGGTGTACTAAGGGCTATTGGCCAATCACTCACATCCCTAGAGACTCAGGTTCCATCCCTACTCACTAGCTCTAAGGCATCTAAACAAGGACTTCTTCCTCTTTTTCTTGGTCTCATGGGTCATGCGTTCCTCCATCTGAATTTGTAAGCTCCAGAAGAATATATACGCAGAAGAGCAAGTGTGAAGAGGGCATGCTGAGCTTAACATACTGTGTAAATTCTTTCAGGGTGTCATGGTTCTTTTGGTCATAGAAATCATCAGGGTAGAGGACCATCCTCATAGGGAAGATGGAATATGCTGTGGGCATATTGGTGACAAGGAAAATGAGAGCTGCCCTCCCCATCCTGAGCCTTGTACTAAAGCATTTTTCTGGAAGGATGTGCATGTTGGGAAGTGGGAAGAGACTCCTGCAAGCAGATGTTCCTCACAACCCACTTCTAGGAATTTCTCAAATACAATCCTCTAAAATTCCCCATGTGATAGGAGGAGAAAGTTGTTTCCCCACTGAATCTGACATGTTATACACAGTCCTCCTTGTCATCCATGAGAGTCCAAAACCACAACCACATCCACAACTGTGTAATCTGCTATCTACTGAAGTGCCAAGCCTCAACCCCTTAGTGAAAATCACAACTTGTGTGCAAAGAAGAAAGTTGACTTTGATTCAGAAACCTCAAAGATACCCAGTTTTCAAGGACAGAACTTACCTTTGTGCCAACATCCACTTACTTCTTCATCTTGTTCATCTTCCTCCCAGCTACGGTAGAAGGATCTATACTAATGGGAGGAGAGGAGGAGGCTAACTCTATGCTTCTCCTTTTCTGAACTAACAGAACACACATGCGACTGGCTAAGTCCCAAATGGCAATGTAAACATGATAGACAAAAAGTCGAGCTGTGTCTATACAATTTCAAGGAAATTCTGTGAGGATGTTTATATGCATCTGTCCAAATAAGTGCACAATGGCTCATGCCTGTAATCCTACTAATCAGGAGGGTGAGATCTGAGGATCACAGTTTGAATCCAGTGTAGTTTGTAAAATTCTAAAGACACCTATCTTCAATTAACCAGCTTAAGGCCAGACCTGGACCTGGGGCTCAAATGGTAGAGTGCAATGAATGGGAAAGAACTCAGGCCCCAAATTCCAGTTCAAGTTGAATCCTTGCTTCTGTCTATATTCCCTCAAAGGTGTCCAAGATAGTGATTTCCTAGGTGAGGATGGACGTTGGGTGGCACTGACTCATTCCTTTAATCCTAGTCTCTCGGCAAGTAAACTGCTAAGGCTCCACTAGCTTCTGAGGCAAATGAATGTTCTGGCAGCCCAGTCCTAAGGAATTAGCTGGGAGTGCACTTCTTTGTCTCAAGCCAAGTTCCTGTGATAAGACCTCAGTGAAACAGTCTCAGAGAAGTATCAAGTATTCCAATAATCTGCTGGGGCTGGGGGAGGTAATCATCAGCCCTGGGTTTGAAAGAGGAACACTCATTTTTTAAACAGAATATCCAGCAACTGCTCCACTGTCCCCGACTCTCTATAGTGGTGGAGGAAATTTCCAACATAGAAGAGATCACCTTTCTGATAGGCAGGGAACAGGTCCATTGCCAGCATTTCCAACAAGCCTGAGTCCAGGATCCATATGTTATAAGGCACATTCAGAGTTTGGGCTGACTCATTGTCACACTGAGGTGGTAAAAAGAATGGATCTTTGAAACATAGAAACTGGAGTACACTTCAAAACGAGTAACAGAATGGATTGAAAAGTACACAGTAAATATTTTCTCAGTATACACGTATAAAAGCACACAAGAAGAAAGGTGTACTATGGGCTAGGATGAGATTAAATAGATTTCCTGTCATAGTTATACCTGGACTGATTTGCCTTGTGATTCCATTGGTTTCTTCTTATAAAAAGGCCTGAGACATTGGATTCATGGTTTGGCACTGATCCAATGTCTGCAGCATGGAGTAAGGCACTCACACCACTCATGCCTGAGACCTGAGCCTCTTGAACTTTGAAAACAACACAGGAACATCTTTCTTGTTCCTGAGCTACAGGACACCTGAGCTGGTCTGAGCTGACTGTAGTTAATAGTTACGTGGTGCTCAGAGTGTTCCATATTCTATTCTATTGTGAGGGAGGTAGTATCATCTCTCAGAGCCCAATGATCTAAGCTGCTTGCTCACATAAGACCATGCCAAAGACAAACTGGAGGCTGAAATCTCCCCTCCCACATCATTCTATACACATGTGGACATTATCAAATCCCAACATCCTCAGCTAGGCCTACAAACCAGCATGATGTCAGCCTCAAGGAACCCTTTCTAGGTCAGATCCAGGCCTTATTTGTCACTATTTTTCTCATCCTGCACAAATCATTTTGCTCCTCAGGCCCTCTCAGCCTGCCATATGTTTCTTGCATGTATTTTTGACATCTACTTCCTAGGACATTGTTAGGTTTTTGTTTCCTAATTTTCTGTTTGCTCTTGAAGCCCCTCTGTGCTGTCATGTGGAAAAAAGGCAAGTACTTAGAGGTGGGAAAATCAAACAAGTATTGAAAAACAAACCTTACACATATAGTCAGACATTTTTATGGGTGTTCATTCTTGTAAGATAAAAGACTATTCTTGATACTTTGCTCATATTTTATGATAGAGGGGAGGAGAAGAAGGGAAGAGGTGCTGAATTTTCTTTTCATAATTCAATGATTATTATTTTAAAATACTGTAGTTGAAGGAATGTAATATTTAAAGATTAAAGCTGTGCTCCTGTTCTTTATAAGCTAGTCATTTATAAAGTATTCCTCACTAAAGTCTTGTCATTTGTGTCCCATGAACTATCCTCCTCATTCAAAATAATCAGAAAAAACCTTCACAAATAAGTGGGCTGTTGTCTAATCTCCAGATACGAATTTAAGATTCAACATTGCCTGTGAATCTGTGTGTGTAGATGTGTGTGGGAGTATGCGTGTGAATGTGTGTCTGTGCATATGTGTGTTTTAGGACTTGAACTCAGGGGCTATATGATATTCGCTTTGAGTGTAGTGCTCTACCAATTGTGCCACAATTCCACTGCAAGTTTTCTGTAGTGAACTGGAGAGGAGAGACTCATAAAATTTCCTGCTCAGGCTGTCTGAACTAAATCTCAGGTCTCAACCTCCTGATTAGCTAGAGTTCTAACTATGAGCCTCCAGAACCTGGTGATAAAACTGGAGGCAGTGGGGTTGCAAGTTTTAGTCCAGCTTCACAACATTCTATATCATAAAACAGCAATAGTAAAACCCTATATCCAAATACAATAATAAGATATAATTAGAATACAATTTAGTGATATAGTCTGCTAGCATAACTTTCAGGAAGCCTTGTTCTTAATGATTTAGCATTAGAAAACCAAACAAAATGAGATAATTTCAGTAGACTCTACAAATTTTTTAATCCATCATATAATAATTTCAAAACATTATAATAAACTGGAAAACATTCATACTTATAAGGAGAATGCAAAAAAGATAAATGATGGCAGATTATGAAATGGAAAATTCTACACTGCAGGAAAATTATTGTCATGGTGAATATATGGTGGTATTGTCACAGTGAATATATGATAATGTTCTTCAGAACAGCAATAGGTAAATATATATTTACTACATATAGTCTAACTTTTCTCTGTCTCTCTCAACTTCCAATCTTCTACTGCACATTATCAGTGTATTCATGTTTATGGTATATTCCAAAATAACTAGTAGAGTCAGGTTGCCAAAATACATTAGCTTCAATGTTTTAGGAGATAAACATGCTAATTATATTGACTATTTTATATATTAAACATGTAGTGTGTTATCATTGTACTCTCTAAGTATGTACCTACACTTCTTCAAAATGAAACAGAATACAACAAGGTTTTGCCTGTAAAGCTAGCTATTAGGGACATCAGTTCCAGACCAGTGTAGTTTTACCTGCAATGCTCCCCAACTCCTAGCTATGCGTGATGGAATACATCTATCATCCCTGGTCCATGGGGAGCTGAGAGCAGGAGGACTTCAATTTCATGCCATACTAGGCAAGAACTTCCACATGGCTCCATCTCAACCAAAGAAGGTTCAACACTGGTAGCACCTATCACCCCCACGTAGGTGAAAATAAAAATAAGAGCATTGTAGTATAAGAAACAAACAATATTAGAACATGCTAATACAAACCATCATGAACAACACTCACCTAGTGTTTGCTTCTCATACCTGTAATCCTACCGATAGCTAGGATTATATATGTGAGCCAGAGGCAACAAGCAGTTCATCATTTTAAAAATGACTATTTGAAGTCAGGTGCCAGTGTCTCATGCCTGTAACCCCAGCTACTCACAATGCTGAGATGTGAGGATTGCAGTTCAAAGCCAGACCAGGAAGAAAAGTCCCCATAAGACTCTAGTCTCCATTTAATTACTCAAAAAGAAGTGGCTTTGTGGCTCTATTGGTAGAGTGCTAACTAACTTGAGCTCAGAATCTCAGAGACATTGTCTAGGCCCTGAGTTGAAGCCCCACAACTGACAAAAAAAAACAATAAGCATTGTAATGTCTGAATTTCTTTTTTTATTGTGAAAATACTGTATAAAGGGGTTACAATTACATGGGCAAGATAATGAGTACATTTGTTATCAAGCATTGTAGCCTCCTCCTTTGTTTCCCCTTCCATCCCTTCCCATCCTCCCTCTGCTCCCTCACCCAATCCTTCCCTCCCACCAAATTTGTATAGTTCATTTTTGACATAACGACTTGTACATCTCATTGTTGCAATGGGTCCACCTGTATCCCTATTTGAACGATTTTTTTTTTCCCTCCCCCTCCACAAATTATACCGACATCAAATACAATGAAAGCAGGGGTTATGCCATGGGGGAAGGACATATAAAGTAACAAAGAAATAATCTTGTAAATGTGTTAGAAACAATCGCATGAAAGAAAAAAAAACATTTTAATACATATCTTAGGGTTCATTTCCCTAACATCAAATTATCTGACCTTTTCTGCTTGACTCAGACATATACTAGTTATTGCAAATAAGGGAAACCATGGGACCTATATTTCTTTGTGCCTGGCTTACATTACTTAATATAATTTTTTCCAAGTCTTTCCATTTCCTAACAAATGGGGCAATGTCATTCTTTCTGATGAAGGAACAGAATTATATTGTGTATACAAACCACATTTTCTTGATCCATTCATCTACTGAGGGGCATCTGGGTTGACTCCATATCTTAGCTATGGTAAATAATGCTGCTATAAATATAGTCGTGCTGGTAGCTTTAGTGTGGTCTTGTTTGTGAACATTTGTGTGAATGCCCAAAATTGGGATTGCTGGGTCATAGGGGAGCTCTATGTGGAGTCTTTTAAGGAACCTCCATGCCACTTCACAAAGTGGTTGAAAAAGTTTACACTCCCCAACAATGGAGTAAGGTTCCCTTCTGTCCACATCCCCTCCAGCATCTGTTGTTATTAGAGTTCTTGATCATAGCCATTCTAACTGAGGTGAGGTGGTATCTCAATGTTGTTTTGATTTTCATTTCTTTTATGGCTAGGGAGGTTGAGCATTTCTTCATGTGTCTATTGGCCACGCTTGTTCCTCTTCAGAGAAGTTTCTCTTTAAGTCTTTAGCCCACTTATTTATTGGGCAGTTGTTTCTTTCAATATTTGTTTTTGGGGATTTAATTTTTTGGGTTCCAGGTATATTTGATATATGAGACCCTTGTTTGTTGTATGGCTAGTGAAGATATTCTCCCAAATCATGGGTTTTCTATTGATCTTACTAGCTATATCCTTTGCCATGCAGAAACTCTGCAATTTCACACAATCCCTTTTGTCCAACCTTTCTTTGATTTGTTGTGCTTCTGGGGCTCTATTAAGAAAATTTCAGCCTGTGCCAAGGAGACCTAGAGTTTCTCCTATTCCATCCTGTAATGTTTCAGAGTGTCTGCTTTGACTCCAAGGTCTTTGATCTATTTGGACTTGATTCTGGTGCAGGGTGATATATAAGGATCTAGCTTTAGTTTTCTACAAGTAGTTAACCAATTTTGCCAGCACCTAATGTATGAATTTCTTGTGAACTAAAATGAAAGCTGTGGTATACAATTCTACAGACTACTACAGATTTCATTATATTTGTTGTTAGAATTAGTAGCAGCACTTGAACAAAGGACATTTTTTTTCATAAACTAGGCCATACTGGTCTCTAATTAGAGGAAACTGCTGCGCTCATATGTAGTATTTTTTGGTTGTTTTTTGTTTTGTTTTGTTTTGTTTTTAGAACAGGATGAGAAACCTTCTTTCTGCCTGGGGCCATTTGGATATGTATAACATCATCCACAGGCTAAGCAGAATTAATAGTAAAGACATGACACAGTCAACTGGCAATAAACTTACTTGTCTTTATGCCATGTTCCAAATGATTTGATTAGCTAATATGTCCCTATGGCATATAGTTTCCTATTCCTGCATTCCTCAGAATACAAGCATGTTCTACCAATTCAGATTTGAGCCAGGAAATATGTAGTATCAGTGCCAAGAGTGAAGGAAAACTGTAACACAACCAGGGAAGCATGCAACCAGCACTTCAGTAGCTGGACACTGGGGACTCAGGCCTATAATCTGAGCTACTCAGGAGGCTGATGATCACAGTTCAAAGCCAGCTCCAGTGAGAAAATCTGTAAGACCCTTCTCTCCAGTTTACAACCAAAAATCCATAAAGGGAGCTGGGGCTCCAGAGGTAGATTGCCTTATTACAAAACTCAAGGGCAGCACCCAATCTTGAGTTCAAGCTGAAAGTCAGGCACAAAAACAAAAAAAATCAAAAACAACAACAAAAAAAACAGAAACTGGGAGAAAGCTCAGAAAAGGATGGGATTGTCTACAAGACAAATGTACACATTACATTATTATGAAATGGTAAAATCACTGTACACACCTGAGTAACAATTACATTTAAAAAAAGAATGAGAAATCCCAAAGCCATAGGGCCTTATGATGAGCATCTGCTTTCCAGAATTTTAAAGTCCCATCATCTGAGCTGGTAGCACATAGGTTGTAGCCCAGGGTGACTAAAAAATATGAAGGCAGAGATCTTTTCAGATTGTCCAGCAAATCTTTGATTACTTTAAGCAAAAAAGCAAACAAAGAAAAGCAAACAAAGTGAACTTTAAGGTTAATTAGGCTGCTATTAAAGATTCAGATGTTGGTACACTTTGTGGAGAGAAAGGGAAAAAACGAATTCTTTTTTTTTTTTTTTAATTGTATTTTATTTTATTTGAGAACATACTGTACAGGGGGGCTACAATTACATGGGCAGGATAATGCATACATTTCTTACCAAGCATTGCAGCCTCCTCCTTTGTTTACCCTTCACTTCCCTTCCCCGCCTCCCCCCTCCCCCCACCCAATTTTACCCCCCTCCCCCCACCCAATTATACCCCCCTCCCCCCCCCCACACCGACATTGTAAAGCTGGTTTTGACATGACATTTTGTACTTCTCATTGTTGCAACAGGTCCACCTGAATCCTTAAACGACTTGTTTGTCCCCATCTCCTCCACATGTTATACTGACATCAAATATAGTGAAAGCGGGGTTTACACTGTGGGGGAGGGACATACAAAGCAACAAAGAAATAATCTTATAAATGCGTTAGAAACACATGCATGAAAGAAACGAAAACATTAAAATACATATTTAAGGGTTCATTTTCCTAACATCACATTATCTGACCTTTTCCGCTTGACTCATACCTATACTAGATATTGCAAATAAGGGAAACCATGGGACCTATGCTTCTTTGGGCCTGGCTTACTTCACTTAATATAATTTTTTCCAAACCTTTCCATTTCCTAACAAATGGGGAAATGTCATTCTTTCTGATGGAGGCATAGAATTCCATTTTGTATATATACCACATTTTCTTGATCCATTCATCTACTGAGGGGCATCTGGGTTGGTTCCATATCTTAGCTATGGTAAATAATGCTGCAATAAACATAGTTGTGCTGGTAGCTTTAGTGTGGTCTTGTTTGTAAACATTTGGGTAAATGCCCAAAAGTGGGATTGCTGGATCATAGGGGAGATCTATATGAAGTCTTCTGAGGAACCTCCATACTGCTTTCCAAAGTGGTTGAACAAGTTTACATTCCCACCAACAATGAAGTAAGGTTCCTTTCTGTCCACATCCCCTCCAGCATCTGTTGTTGTTAGAGTTCTTGATTTTTGCTGTTCTAACTGGAGTGAGGTGATATCTCAATGTTGTTTTGATTTGCATTTCTTTTATGGCTAGGGATGTTGAACATTTCTTCATGTGTCTATTGGCCATCCTTGTTTCTTCTTCAGAGAGGCTTCTCTTTAAGTCTTTCACCCACTTATTTATTGGGCAGTTGTTTCTTTGAGGATTTGTTGTTGGGTGGTTTAATTTTTTGAGTTCCAAGTATATTTTAGATATGAGACCCTTGTCCGTTGTATGGCTAGTAAAGATCTTCTCCCAATCGGTGGGCTTTCTATTGATCTTGCCAGCTATGTCATTTGCCCTGCAGAAGCTCTGCAATCTTATGCAATCCCATTTGTCCAACCTTTCTTTGATTTGTTGTGCTTCCGGGTCTCTATTCAGAAAATTTCGACCTGAGCCAAGGAGACCTAGGGTTTCTCTTATTCCATCCTGTAATGTTTTCAGAGTGTCTGCTTTGAGTTCAAGGTCTTTGATCCATTTGGAGTTGATTCTGGTGCAGGGTGATATATAAGGATCTAGATTTAGTTTTCTACATGTAGTTAACCAATTTTGCCAGCACCATTTACTGAAGAGGCTGTCTTTCTTCCATTCTATTGTTTTAGCTTCCTTATCGAAGATTAGATGGCTATGGGTCTGTAGGTTCATTTCTGGGTTTTCAATTCTATTCCATTGGTCCTGAGGTCTAAAAACGAATTCTTTAAATAAGGATACAGGTGGACTCATTGCAACACGTCAAAAAACAAACTTTAAAACTTTGGCGTGGGAGGTGGGAGATGGGAAGTGATGGGAAGATTAAACAAAGGAGGAGGCAACAATGCTTCATAAGAAATGTACTCATTATTTTGTTCATGTAATGGCAACTTTTCTGTACATTAGTTTCACAATTAAAAAAATTGAAAAAAAAGATTCCAGGCAGATTTATACTGTTAAATGATGAGTTAGTACATATGTTTTGTAGATACTGAACTCACATGTGTCAGAAAAATATTCTTGAGTTCATAACTAGAAACTCTGAAGTGTAAGGTATATTAATTAGGTAAGTTTCATTAGGTAGCCAATGAAGAGAACAGCACATGGTATTCAGTCAGGTAAATTAGTTTATTTTTATTTATTTATTTTTAAGTCCAGTTGTGGGGCCTGAACTCTGGGCCTAGGCACTGTCCCTCAGCTCTTCAGCCCAAGGCTAGCTCTACCACTTGAGCCACAGTGCCACTTCCGGCTTTTTTCTTTTTGCTTATGTGGTGCTGAGGAATCGAACCCAGGGCCTCATGCATGCAAGGCAAGTGCTCTACCTCTGAGCCACTTTTCCAGCCCATGCCATACATGGTGGAGAGGCATGTAATAAAAAGGGGGGGGTTGGCAACCCAACCTAGGGCCAAGTCTTATCTAGGCCAAGGATGAGATGAGGTATGCCCAGGTTGACGAAAAGTCTGGCCAAACTGGATCTGGATGTGACCTCAGGGCCTGGGACTCTCTTCTGGTCAGATGGAAAGTGTGACCAGAGGCTGATCAGGTTGTGACTCTGCATGGGGGGAGGTGGCTGCTTCCAAGAGTCCCAGATAACTATGTAACACATAAAGGGTGGAAACTTAGCCAAGAAGTGGGGAGGTGTCTGCATAGGGTCTGCATTGCCTGGGGCAGACCTAATACCAAATACAGGTAGTACCTCTGCCATGTGATTCCTGACTCCAAACCACTCATTCTCAATCATTTCTTCCTTCCTTCCTTCCTTCCTTCTTTGCTCCTTCCTTTGTTCCTTCGTTCCTTCCTTCCTTTCTTTTCTCTCCCCATCTCTCCCTCTCTCTACCAATCTCTCCTTTCTTTCACTAAACCTCTCTCTGTCCCCTACCTCAGTATTCTCAACTCTCAAATAATGAACACTTGCTGAGTTGAACTCACAAGCTGGGAAGAGTAGCTCAATGGGCGAATATGAAATTTAATTTAATGTTTCCTTACACCTCTACCACAGATCATTGGAATCAAATAATGAACACTCAGCAGCATGGCATCTCAAGTTATTTGGAGGAGGAAAGCAAGCACGTTTTCACTGCATTCTGTGAGCTCCACCCTGGGAAGATGGGGCAGTCTCCTCCCTCCTCTTGGCTGAATTTCAGCCCAGTTTCTGCATCAGAAGAGGTGACTGCCTCCAAGTGAGCCAGTTACCTAAGTGACACAGGTACTGGGCAGAAATTAGCCTCTTGTGATGCTGAGATTAATTGCATGATTCAACATGATCCACTAGTTTGTTGAGATTGGGACTTCCTAAATTTTTGGTTACGCTATGTTCAAATTGTGATCTATTTATTTCTGATTGCTAACCATGATTATAGTTGTGAGCTAGCACATCAAATCATTCAAAGTCCTTTATCACACATGGAAGACATGAGGTTTTCCAAATGACATACAAGTTGACAGACAACAAAATAAGTCCTTAATTCTGGTTAAGATGTGTTCTTAATGTGAAACAAAATTTACTTAGCAAAGTATGACTACTGTGATTATACTTTTAAACTTACCCTACATTTTAATATCAAATCATTTATATTAGCCAATGATTAACTCAAATTTCCTGTAATCATTTATTTCTGTCATATCTTCTAGAGGTAGGCAGAACTGGATCACACATTATTAACTAAAGTGGTAGAATTTGAGAGGATCACAGTTCTGAATCAATCTAGGAAGGAAAGTATCACCCATATCAACCTACTAGGTAGGGATATTGGAATGCAATCATGATCCCTGCTTTTTAGGCTGGGTGCAAAAATTGCTACTCTATGAGTAAAGTAACTTAAACAAGAAAGGATTGGTGGAGTGACTCCAGTGGTTGAGTACTTGTCTGGCAAACACAACATCAAAAGACAAATCAACTTCCTAAAATTAAAATAAGAAAAAGAAAGAAAGAACAACTCATGTTGAACATGTGTTCAATGTAAAGATTTACACTAAATTATTGTAGTTATAATGCCATCATTTATTTCTAGGGGCAAACACATTTTGTGTCAAGCCTACATGAAAAAATAAGACACTATATACAAAGCTTTGGTAGAACACAGGTATGGCTTACAATGGTGAACCCTTAAGTTTGCATGTGCAGTGGTGTTGAAGGGTTGTTAAGGTTTATGGAAGTCCATCCTTTTGATGAACTTGACATGAAATTACCTAAACATACAGTTCACTGGACAGATACTGCTGATATATATATATATATGTATATATATATATATATATATATATATATATACATATATATATATATACACACACAGAGAGACATTTATACACACATATATGTGTTTATATATTAAGTGATACATAAATAAAATAAAATTAATGATGAATAAATTCAGTGAACAGATACCTTTCCCAAATAATTATTTTACCTGAATAAATTCATGTCTTAAACTCTCCAATCACACTTATGTGGCTGCTGATTCCCTTGAGCTTTTTTATGATTTTTTTCTTTGTTTTTCAGATGAAAAAACCTGCCAATAAATATACCTGTATGACATTCCTTTCTTTAAAAAATGAAAAGCAGGTTGTGTAATCTGCCTCTTTATGTGTCATCAAAATAATTTTTTTATAATTTCAAGTACATATTGTCTTAGACATAGATCTCACTCATTTTCTTCCAATAATGCCTATGGGAAGGGGGAAATGAAGGATCATTCTGTTACTTTGGGAGCTTCTATTATTAATCACTACAATAAATATTATGAAAATGAAACTCTGAAATTATTTAGAGATTATTTGAAAGTTACCTTTCTACAGACTCATGCTACTCCCTCAACTAAATCACAGAACTTAAAATAAGTAACATTTTAGCTGGGAGCCAGTGGCTGATGCCTGTAATCCTAGCTACTCAGGAGCTGAGATCTGAGGATGGTAGTACAAAGCTAGCCCTGGCAGGAAATCCATGACACTGTTACCTCCAATTAACCACCAGAAAGCCAGAAGTGGCACTGTGGCTCAAGTGGTAAAGTGCTAGCCTTGATCTAAAGGATTAGGGACAGCACCCAGGCCCAAGGTGCAAGCCCCATGACCAAGAAAAATAAAAAAGGATAAACAGGGGGGGGGGAAGCAACATTTTAAAGCTTATGTATACATATACACAAAAATTGTCTAGAAATAAAATTATAATAGGCCCTGGACTGGCAAAATAATAAAAGAGATTAAACTGAAATTGCCTTCAGTCATTCATTTAGACAATCTATACTGGGGACAAGCTATTGGAGCTCACATCACTAACTAAAAGGGTAGAATTTGAGAGGATCACAGTTTAGAAAAAGTGCGCAAGGAAAGTAATAATATTCTTATATCATCTTAAAGCCTGGCATGTTGGAATGCATTTGTGATCCCAGTACTTGGCAGACAGAGGTGAAGAACTTAGCCTCTGTTAAGCCCTCAGAAAAATTGATAACCTATGAGCAAAGTAACTAAATTGAAAAAGGATTGTTCTAATGGTAGAATACTTCTTCAGCAAAAAAAAAAAATCTAAATTCATACTCATTTCCTAAAAGAGGAAAGAAAAGGGAAGAAAGAAAAGAAAGTAGAGAAGGAGGAGGACAGAAGGGAAGGAAGGAAGGCAGAAAGGAAGGAAGGATGGAAGGAAGGAAGGAAGGAAGAAAGGAAGAAAAGAAGGAAGGAAGGAAGAAAGAAAGGAAGGAAGACAGGCAGGGTGGAAGGAAGGAGGGAAGGAAGGATTGGAAAGAAAGAAAGAAGGAAGGAAAGAAAGAAAGAAAGAAAGAATGAATGAATGAATGAATGAAAGAAAAAAAAGAAAGAAAGAAAGGAAAGAAAGACAAGGAGAAAGAGAGGTTTAAATAAAAACCTCAGTATGTGTTAGATGTTAATAATGACACTAAATATTTTTAGCTATAAATGCAATCATTTAATTCTCTGGGCAGAGACATTTTGTATCAAGCCGTGTTGTACGGACGTGGGACCCCTGAAAAACCACCAGAGAACATGACCAATACGAACAGCAAAAGAGTTGTTTATTTGCAAGCTCAAGCTTAGTCCTCCATGCACTCGGTAACTCAGTGATGGTAAGAGTCCCCAAGCACAAAATCAGCATAGCTTTTATAGGATTGAACGAACAAGTTTAGGGAATTTCCACACAAGCAGTAATAAAATTGGTTTGGGTCCACCCTAACCGCACTGCCCTTTTTCTCAACTATTGGTATATTCTGTTCCTGGAACACTTGGGCAACTGTTCTGCTTTCTTAAGGGTGGGAAGGCTTGATGGCAACCTGTGTTCTCTCTCTCTCTCTGTCTCTCTCTCTCTCTGTCTCTCTCTCTCTGTCTCTCTCTCTCTGTCTCTCTCTGTCTCTCTCTTTCTGTCTCTCTCTGTCTCTCTGTCTCTCTGTCTCTCTGTCTCTCTGTCTCTCTGTCTCTGTCTCTGTCTCTGTTTCTGTCTCTCTCTCTCTCTCTCAGGGTTACTCTGAGGGCAGCCTAGTACAAGATGGTGGGGTTAATCTCAAATTGGAGTTACTGTGGCTCTTCATTCCCTCCTCTTCTAGAGCATCGGGGACCAATCATGGTCCCCTAATTGGCACAGTCCTCTATATTTACAGTTTGGTATTGGTATCTCAGAACTAATAGATGGACTGTGCTGATCCTCTCTTTTACAAAGGACACCAGTCTACATGGTCTGACTGTGAGTAACAAAATTAACAGTACCAAAGGCCCTTACATTTTCTTCCAGCAAGCCTGACTCCGTATATCACAGCTAACAATTTTATACCAGCTGTACTTGTAAGCTCAAATTTTAAGACATATTCATACCATTTGCTACATACTTAAACTTTCTGAGGATTGTCTTCTTTACAAACATTTTAAGACAATCCTTACTTTTAAAATCATTTCTTATCCAGAGGATACCAATTTTTCCCCAATTCCTTCCTTAGGCTTTCTTTACTACCCTCCTCTTCTTTACAATTCCTTGAGCTTCTTTTTGGCTAGAGTTTAAAACTACTCATTTTCCCTTTGACTTGTGGAAACCAAATTATCTCAGAAAGCCTCAAGGTACCAGTGGGATGAAAAGCTTGCTAGATTTTAAGGCTAAGATTAGGGCTGGGTCCCATTCCTCTTACTACCTCCATTGATTAAAAAAAAAACTCTCCTTTATCTTTAAAACTCACCCAGGAGGAAGCAGGTTATTACCATACCAGAGCCAACCTAGGCTGTGACCCTGAAGTGCCTAAGGCAAACCAGTGATATCCTTGCCCCCAATATCCACTGTGGGAGTAGAGAAGGATACTGGATATCACCAAAAGAATGTTCCAAAAGATCTTAGTTTTAGCAGCTTTCAACCTGGAAGGCGTCTCAAGTGATGGAATCAGGCAGGAGTTTAGTCTACTTTTACCACAGTGGAGGTGGATGATGTAGATTTCCTCCTAGTGACTGTCAGGCTGTCCTTGAACTTTACCCATTAGGGTGTACAGCAGCAGCAGCAGGGTCTCTCAGTGGCTCCAAGGGACTGTCACACCACGTGCTGGGCTGCACATTCCTACACAGACTGGTTAAGGATACATTGCATAGGGTTGGCAGGGTGTGACCCCACTGGTTTTTAAGACAATAGCCCAGGACAAGTTATCAAGATGACAACTTTTTAAACAAATATTTCTTTTAATAAGGGTAGGATTTTCTAGGCAGATATAGAGGGCTCAGGCCTGTACTATTATTTCCCATGCCTTTCCTTCTGTCTATTTTGCCACATTAAAAAAAAAGTGACTCTGGTGTCTTGTTCTTAAAGGGGAATGATGGACAAATGTTCATCTTCTGTCACTTCTTCAAGCTGACTTAGGGGTGTTGATCCTACCTAGCCACGAACCTATAACCTTAGCCTTTTTTACAAAGAGGATACAAGGGTTAGAAGTCATTAAGAACAACATTATAACTTTTGACAAATGCACAGACCTTTGTCTGGCTAGAGCAGTGTAGCTTATTTAGCCTTCTGGTTTGCAAAAGGATCTTTCTGGATGACTAAGGAATGTGATCTCTAGTAATCCTAACAATGCCTGAATTACCTATGCAGGCCTTCAGACAGATATCAATAGAAACACACTCTCAGGTTTACAAACATTTTTCCTGAGCTGATGAATTTCATGTAGCTGGTGTCAGCTCAAAAGTTACTGCCAATTAGAGCTTTTGGCACATACAGGGGTTGGGATCTAAAGTATCCTCCACATTTTACAACCTTAGCTTTTTAGTACTATCATAGATAACTAAGTTCCTGTCCCTTACAAGGTAGATAGTCAAAGATATTAAGCATGCTTACAAACTATGTTCCCATGACCTCCTGTCTCTGACCAATTGTTGAAGGGCCACACACAAATGACTCTAGGATCTGACATTATTTCTGCCATCCAAGCAGTGGCTTATAGTCTCTGGATGCCCCTCCATTGCTTTCATCCCAGGAGTGTCTTCTCTACACTGAGAAAAAGGCCTCATTGGCATTTCTCTTAGCTGGTTGCTGGACTTGAACTTGGGGCCTGAGGGCTGTCCCTCAGCTCTACAGCTCAAGGCTAGCACTCTGCCACTTTGAATCCTAAAGCAACTCTGCTTGCTCTTTCAGCCTTCTGCTAGCTGGGTAGTGGTGACAGTCTCACATGGACCTTTTTCTGCCCAGGCTGGCTTCGAACCAATTTGCAGATCAATGAGTCTCATAAAAGGCCACTTTCCTCCAATTTAAAGCAACAAGGTGGTCAACATAGAAGTAACTTATAAGCATGTTCTTACCTGAATCTAATTAAGAGCCAAAGTTGGGCTGGGAAGGTGGTTCAGTGGTAGATCGCTTGCCTTGCATGCATGAAACCCTGGGTTTGATTCCACAGCACCACATAAGCAAAAAGAAAAAACGCCGGAAGTGGCACTGTGGCTCAAGTGGTAGAGTGCTAGCCTTGAGCTGAAGAGCTGAGGTACAGCACCCAGGCCCAGAGTTCATGCCTCACGACTGGACCCCCCCCCAAAAAAAACAAAAAACAAACAAACAAAAGAGCCAAAGTTACTTCTGACAAACTTACAAGAATCCTCACTCTTTTTGGGGGGGGCCTGCTGGGAACTGTTAAAAAAAAAACAACCTATGAGAGTAAACTGAAATAGGAATTAAGCAATTATTTTGGTAATCCTAATTTTTCATTTTTGCACTTTGAGGCAAATGTTTAGAACAATTTTACTTTTAAACTTTATATACAGAAATCCATTCCTAATTTGTAAGCCTCTTATTAATCTGTTTTAATATTCTATATTTTAGTTTTTAGTTGCATTCTGAAAAATCCCTTGAACTCTTGAGGCTAGGTGTCACTCATTTCTTCTTGGATGCTTGTTTTAAAACAGATACACATTAAAACTTTTAAACTCTTAATGCAAAATTTACAATCACTATCATTGTACCAAAGAGCTAGACTTAACACCTTTATGCCTTAAAAAAAACATATCCAATGGCAGAATATCATTGAGAACAAATCACATACAAATAAACTTTTTAACACTCTTTTTACGGCCTTCTCAATTTTAATTTTAACACATCCAAGGGGCAGTTTGAGCTATGCTAATCAGATCATCACATTTTTACCATCATGTTTCCAATGTCTATCTTCAGGGAAAAGGGACAGAATAAAGATGGGCCACTTGGTCCTTCCTGTGGAATGGTCATGCACCCATTCTGACTCTTTAGGGTTAGATGAACTGTGTTTGTGCGAGCTTGCTCTATTTCACCATGCGTAGACTCTTCCCAAGTCTTGTTCCACCACGCATGACCAGTGGAACTGCACTTCTGCCTGTTCACCCTTCACTCCTAAGGATAGGTATTCTGTTGCCTTCTAAGTTTCTCCTTTTTGTTAAGCCAGATATCTTGATTACAGTGTAAACAGCCTTATGCATTCTTAAATAACAGATTTTCAACTTTTCAAGTTAAACAATCCTTAAAAAAACATTTAAAACAATATGAAAATTCTATAAAATTTTTCAGGTAATGTCCCAACCTCATAACCTTTTGAATTTTAAAATTAAACTCAATCAATTGTTACAGCATGCTGACAATTTCTATCATGAACGTTTTCACAAACACATAGAAAACACAGATTTTTTTTTAAATTTTATTTTATTTTATTTGAGAGCATACTGTACAGAGGGGTTACAATTACATTGGCAGGATAATGCATACATTTCTTACCATGCATTGCAGCCTCCTCCTTTGTTTACCCTTCACCTCCCTTCCCAGCCTCCCCCCTCGCCCCCCCAATCATACCCCCCTCCCCCCCCACCGACATTGTAAAGCTTGCTTTGACATGACATTTTGTAATTCTCCTTGTTGCAACAGGTCCACCTGAATCCTTAAACGACTTGTTTGTCCCCATCTCCTCCACATGTTATACTGACATCAAATAAAGTGAAAGCGGGGGTTACACTGTGGGGGAGGGACATACAAAGCAACAAAGAAATAATCTTATAAATGCGTTAGAAACACATGCATGAAAGAAACGAAAACATTAAAATACATATTTAAGGGTTCATTTTCCTAACATCACATTATCTGACCTTTTCCGCTTGACTCATACCTATACTAAATATTGCAAATAATGGAAACCATGGGACCTATGTTTCTTTGGGCCTGGCTTACTTCACTTAATATAATTTTTTCCAAGCCTTTCCATTTCCTAACAAATGGGGAAATGTCATTCTTTCTGATGGAGGCATAGAATTCCATTGTGTATATATACCACATTTTCTTGATCCATTCATCTACTGAGGGGCTTCTGGGTTGGTTCCATATCTTTGCTATGGTAAATAATGCTGCAATAAACATAGTTGTGCTGGTAGCTTTAGTGTGTTCTTGTTTGTATACATTTGGGTAAATGCCCAAAAGAGAAAACACAGATTTTTTTGGGGGGGGTCCATTCGTGGGGCCTGAACTTTGGGCTTGGGCACTGTCCCTCAGCTCTTCAGCTCAAGGCTAGCCCTCTACCACTTGAGCCACAGCGCCACTTCCGGCTTTTTTCTTTTTGCTTATGTGGTGCTGAGGAATCGAACCCAGGGCTTCAGGCTTGTAAGTCAAGTGCTCTACTACTGAGCCACTTTCCCAGCCCAAACCCCAATTATTTAAATGTGCAAAAATAAAAATCAGTTGTATGTACATTTTCTAAAGTTTTCAAAGAAAAATTTAAGAAAATATTTCTTTTAAACTAAGTAATTTTGTTGAGCTTCATTTTCCCAGGGCTTGCTTGTTTAGGAAAGCATTTCACCAACTGGTCTTTTGAATCCAATTTGTTGATGGAAGGCTGGGGAGGGGGGTGTCACCTGAAACTAAACTGGCTTGATTTTTATCCAATTTTAGACAAGAGCACTTTACATTGTTGGGACTAGCTGAAAAGTCAAAACCAGGCACACAGCCTTCTCTGTGACTGAGCCCAGATGGAGACTGGAATTTTATATCCCCAGAGATGTTCAAATAAATTTCAAAAACACAAAACAAAAAACCCACATTTAAAAGTAGTACCAAGGGGCTGGGAAGGTGGCTCGGTGGTAGAGCACATGCCTTGCATGCATGAGGCCCTGGGTTCGATTCCTCAGCACCACATAAGCAAAAAGAAAAAAGCTGGAAGTGGAGCTGTGGCTCAAGTGGTAGAGTGCTAGCCTGAACTGAAGAGTTGAGGGACAGCACTCAAGCCCAGAGGTCAGGCCCCACAACTGGATCCCCCCACCCATCCAAAGAACAACAACAACAACAAAAAACCTATTACCAATTTTAAAACAGAACTAGACAACACAACAACCAAAGGCTGAGTTTATCCCTACCAGAACTCTGTGCTGTTCTCACTCAGCAAGCTGAATTGAGTCTGCTGAATGAGCCTGCCACTCTCACCCAGAACTTCCCTATCTCAGAGAGAACAGAGAACAATCAGGTCTCAGTGAATGGGGTGACATCTCACCAACATTTGTTGACCAAGGGCCTAACAATGTGGAAGAGAAGTCCCAGTCATGTTGGGGCAAGGGAAATAAGTCCTTAGCAGCCATCCCCTCAGAGTGGCAGATTCTCCCCCATACTCAGTACCCCCTGGGTCAAGGCTTAAGGGTAAGATAAACACCAAATGACAGACAGAACATTCGGCACACCGACACAACTTAAAAAGGCATGCTGTAGCATTGGAAATTGCCAACCAGAAAGTGCCAGACTACAGAAAGAGTTACCCAAAAAATGGAAAACTTCCCAATACAGACGGAAAACTCCCAAAAAATGTCTGCATGAAGTGCCAGACTACAGATGGAAAATTTCCCAAAAAATGTCTGTACTAAACAGCAATCTATCCAAAGGGGTCTGGGGACATCTCCTCATAGACTCCTTTGGCAGTCTCATAGCATGTCTGCCAAGACTCCTTGCCAACCAGAATACAGACCTGGTGGGAAACTAGAATTACAGATACAGAACTTGCAGGCAACCAAATATACAGAACAGCAATGCCTAAACTTGACAGCTGGGTTTTTTGGGGCGTCTGGAGGGTCTTATGAGGCAGATTCCAGACAAGCCCCAGAAATGTTTTATGGACTTGGGACCCCTGAAAGACCACCAGAGACCACAACCAATGCGAACAGCAAAAGAGTCGTTTATTTGCAAGCTCAAGCTTGGTCCTCTGCGCACTGGGTAACCAGTGACACAAAGAGTCCTCAAGCACAAAATCAGCACAGCTTTTATAGTATTGAACATACAAGTTTAGGGAATTTCCACACAAGCAGTTACATGATTGGTTTGAGTCCACTCTAACATCACTGCCCTTTCTCTGAACTATTGGGATTTTCTGTTCCTGAAACATTTGGGCAACTGCTCTGCTTTCTTAAGTGTGGGCAAGGTTGGTGACAACCTGTGTTTTCTCTCTCTCTCTCTCTCTTGGGGTTACTCTGAGGGCAAACTAGCACAAGATGGTGGGGTTAATCTCAGATTGGCCTTACTTTGGCTCTTCAGCCTGAATAAAACATAGCATACCACATACAAAGCTTTGGTAAAATACAGGTCTGTCTTACACTGTTGGACCAATAGAAGTGTATGTCTAGTGCTGTTGCAGGGGTGTCTTAAGGTGTGTGGAGTTTTTCATCCTGATGATCTTGCAATGATGAAATTGACCATCTACACAATTACCTGAGAAGATCCCTGCTGAGACCTCTATTAAGTAACAGCTTAATAAAGAGCAATATTTACAATGAAATATATTGAACAACCAGACAGCATGACCAAAATTAGTTTTACCTGATTCAGTGTACTTTTTACACTCTATATCACATGTACAAGTTCCTCATTCCTTTCTGTCTCATTATGTTTTCTTTCCTTATTTTTGTTTTTTTTTTCAGAACCATGGTAAATAATAGGGCATTTCTTATATTTTTGTCTTCTAGTCTTCAGAAAGTATGCAGTTAAATAGGATTAAGTTCCTTTTGTTAGAAAATTAAAAACACATTGGATGGGGTCTTCATCATAATTTTGTTATGATCTCAAACACGATTGTATTTCTGGCATTTTACCTGTGTAATCTCACTTCAGTGTTTTCTAAAGGGCACTTTAGTAGAAGGAGGAAATTCAAAGTGGATTCTGATAGAGAATTTCTGTTACTAAAAACTCTGGTACATAATAAGGTAGGCAACTCCAAAATTATTCATTAGAGAGATGAGTTGAAAGTCAGCTTTTTACACACTAATACTCTTTCCTCAACGAAAACAGAGGATTTAAAATAACTAATATTTTTTAAGTTATTGGCACAAATGTGCACGAATTTTCTAGAAATAAAATGATCACTCACGGTCACTGATACTACAAAGAATGCTTTCCAATAAGAGGAATCCCTTTCAGACATTTTCACACAGAAAGAATTCAATGAATGTATTGCTAGAAAGTAAAGATAGATTCTGAGTTAAAGAGTGAAGAAAATATCCCCAATCTCTGGCCCTCCATTGTGAGAGGGGTACGAGCCGAAGCACAAGGAGAATGGACAGAAGTACAGTAGTGCATAATAGTAGTTTGTAAGATGCAATGATGAATGTAACAAGGGAGAAAATCAACAAAATCATCACAGGACTTAGAACAAATGGAATGAGAGAAGAAGAGGGAGAGAAAAAAGGGAATATTAAGAGTTTAAAAGTGGACATGTCTGCCAGGACTATCCTAAGCATATATTAATTAATAAAAATGAGGGAAACCATGGAACCTATGTTTCTTTGAGTCTGGCTTCCTTCACATAATATGATTGTTTTCCAACCAACCCAGATGCCCCTCAGTAGATGAATGGATCAAGAAAATGTGGTATATATACACAATGGAATTCTATGCCTCCATCAGAAAGAATGACATTTCCCCATTTGTTAGGAAATGGAAAGGTTTGGAAAAAATTATATTAAGTGAAGTAAGCCAGGCCCAAAGAAGCATAGGTCCCATGGTTTCCCTTATTTGCAATATCTAGTATAGGTATGAGTCAAGCGGAAAAGGCCAGATAATGTGATGTTAGGAAAATGAACCCTTAAATATGTATTTTAATGTTTTCGTTTCTTTCATGCATGTATTTTAATGCATTTATAAGATTATTTCTTTGTTGCTTTGTATGTCCCTCCCCCACAGTGTAACCCCCGCTTTCACCAAGTCTTTCCATTTTCTTAAGAAAGGGGTTGTGTCATTCTTTCTGATAGAAGCATACAATTCCATTGTGTATATATACCACATTTTCTTGATCCTGTCATCTATTGAGGGGCATCTTGATTGGTTCCATATCTTAGCTATAGTAATAATGCTGCAAAAAACATAGTTGTAGATTTAGTGTGGTTTAGCTTGAGATCATTTCCACAAGTGCCCAGGAATGGGATTGCTGGTTCCAGAGCTATGTACATTTGACCTTACAAAATGATGCTAATTGAAATGAACTCTAAGTCATAGAAACAACAAGTTTTTTTTTCAGATATCAACCTTGATGTAGGTAAAGTAGTGTATCTAGATCTTATTTTTATTTCATTTGCCTTTTTCCATTGGTTTATCCCTGGAAATCTCTGTCTTGATTCTGGTACCTTCCATCTTGTATATTCATTTATCTGATTTGGAGAAAGAAAGGGAAAAAATATAGTGATGAAAGAAGTACAAAGAGTGACCCATTGCAACAATGATATTTACACGAAAATATATTGGAAATGAACTTTACAACTTTGGGGTGAGGGGGAGGTGTGGAGGGTGGGAAGGGATATGAGAACAACAATGGAGTGGGCAACACTATTCAACAAGGAATGTACATTACTCATGTAACTGTAACCACTCTGTATCATATTTTTGAAATAAAATAAAATATAAAAATATAACCTATCCTAGAAAAAATATTCTTTTCAAAATAATTCATCTGTCACAGTACTTGTGAGGAATTCTAGACTCAAGCTGTTAGACCTGGAAAGGGATAGATTGGGAAGCCATCACAAACAGCAGTCAAAAGGCTGAGAGTTGTACTCTGCAAAGGTCAAAAAGTCAAGGGAAGACAGGGGTATGAGTTATTACCTCAAGAGTATTTAATTTAGAGCTTTTGGACACTAAAAGATTAAGACTTTAGAGACAAGATAGATGTCTGTTATGATTGTAATGACCATTGCTCCCTTCTGCTCCCTAACAATAAGGGATTCAATTAACACTATGTGTACAAACAATATCTCATGTCAATAGTTGTAATCACCAGCAAGATTGATGCCTTAGTTTGTGGATATACCTGTAGCCACTGACCACCCCCCTCCTAACCCCCATAGTAGAAGGAATATAAAGCATGTCAAGCAGGATTTAGGGATCCAGAAGCTGGCAATGAGGCTTTGGGTCCTCTGGTGTCTTCTTTCCTATTACTTTCTGTGATTTCTCAGTTCTTTGGCCAGGTATCCCATCATCTTTGCTGTCCCATGGTTGTGGTTAGCGACATTACTGATATTCCGAACACCTCAAAACAAACTATGGAAAAACACTTCCTCAAAGAAGATTGACAAACGTATAGGAGCACCTGGAAAGATACCAAACATCAGCAGTCATACTGTGTTCCTCTAGCAAAAAAGTACAATTCAGGAGTATCTTAACTTCTGATAATATAAGAGATGGATAATTGTCCCTTTTGTATATTTGCATAATTTTTCATAAACACATATACATTGTGAAATAATGTTATTTATTTCATAGGTCACAGACCATGTCACTGGAGTGATGACCCTAATGTCTTATCTCAGTTGCCTGATTCAGACTTGTGAATTGCCTAATTATGAACATTTCTTCATGAAACTCAACAACACAGAATGAAGTGTCAGGGTCAGGCCATTCCATACCTGTAAGGATTTTTATGTATATTAGAGTAATATACACCTACACTGCTCAGCACTTATGGCACATTGGTATGTTATAATTATCTTCAGATCAGAAAAAAACGCTAGAGCTTAAAGTAGAATGATGGGCTGTACATTTTCAACTCAAGAGTGATGATCACCCCCTGCAATTATTCTCAGTGGAGAATCCTTCCTATACATTTCACTGACTTAGCTTCTACTCTGTGCTTTACCATTATCAGACAGGGTCACACTGTATCGAGCCACAATACTGCAGCAATCTTAGCTGCCTTTGAATTTTACCTTCAATCTTGACACCAAGGTCAACTCTGCAACTCTAATCACATAGTTAGTTGACATCCAAACTTTTCAAGCCTAGTTAAAAATTCAGCCATCACTGCTCATTGCCAGTGTTAAAGATCTCACTCCTTTAGATTTGTTGTGCATCTTCTTGTATTTCCAACACTGCCTTAGATGTTGGTTTTTGAAGTAGAGCTTTTAGTTTGCATTTGATTTATGGAGGTGTTAGTGATACCAGTTGAACTGCATATATTATAATGTAAGTAATTTGATGTTTTGACATATGAATTTAATTTTGGCAATTGAAGAGGTGAATACACATCACTCACAAAAGTTTCTTTATGTGTATTGGTATTACTTTATTGTGAACTTCCTAAAAGCCAGCCATGGGAGCACATGTCCCTAATCCCATCACTTCTGTCACTGAGACAAGGCTTGAAAGGTCCAGACTACTTGGCACTTCATAGTGAGAACCTGTCTACAGAGAAGGGGAGAGAATAGCAAAAAGAGTAAATGAATCTTCTAATAGTTTTGTTACATATTCTTTACACTTAGCCATTACGACCACTATAATAGTATTTTTTTTATGACTTCTTACCTACTCTTTTCCTGTTCTGAGCTGTTTTGTTTATGGATCTCTAAGAAATCATATAAGAATCACATAAGAAATCTATATAAATCATATAAGGCATAATAAAAAATAGTTTTGTTGGGATATATAATCCAAAAGGAATAATTTCAGGAAAGTATTAAGCACATAAAATGTAATGCAGAGCTGGGAAGGTGGCCCAGTGATAGAGCGCTTTGACATGGATTTGTTCTCCTAAAGCAATTACTCCAGGAATAATAAACAGTGGAAGCTGAATGATGTTCATTCAGGTATTTCTTTAGAAATTAAACCAATCTTTATTTGGTATAAAGATCACTTACAATGTCATTACCCACACCCTTTTCATTTAAAAATATTTATATTCTGTAGCAATGTCATTGCCGTTATTACCATGCATGAGACCCTAGATTCGATTCTTCAGCATCACAAAAACAGAAAAAAAAAAGCCTTGAGCTGAAGAGTTGAGGGACAGTGCCCAGGCCCCGAGTTCATGCCCCACGACCGGACCCCCCCCCAAAATGTAATGCATTGACTCTTTATTGAAAACTTCACCAGTTGTAGTTTATTTATTCTGATAACAAAGATTATAAACAGTTACAATGGTATTAAGTTACAATAAAAGTTAAAATAAAAGTTACAATGGTATTCCAAATGGAACACAGAACTAGAAACATGAAGGTAGCACTAAAGAATGCTACTGCTACCACTAATCGAGTAAGAATGAAATTTAGGCAAAACTCCCTCAGAGTAAAAGCCACAGGACAACCTCAACATTGCTTTCATTGTTTCATATGAAGAAAAGACTTTATTTTTAGGAAAGACAATTTTTCACAGATATTTATATCAATTATGTATGTATTTCTTAAGGCCTTCAGGAAGAATGCTGTGACCATGTTGATGGAAGCTGATTTCTACACAACGGAAGCTGGTGTCTACACAATGTGCAGACACCATTCCAAGCACTGCACCTGCATTAGAGTAATTTTAGTGCTCATGAGTATTTTTCAAGTTAGGAAATGAATTAAGTATTTTATTAAAAACAGAAGTAGGCATAAGGCTAAACAAATTTCCTAAGTACCTAAGACTGATCAGTTGTAGACCCATAATTCAAATCCAGGTTTCCACCAAGCATATCTGAGGATATTCTGTGCCACATTCATTACCTTTCAAGAGCTATGGAGCAGATGAACCCACATTATATTCCTAATTATAGTAATAATGGCAATGACATTGCTACAGGATATAAATATTTTTAAATGAAAAGGGTGTGGGTAATGACATTGTAAGTGATCTTTATACCAAATAAAGATTGGTTTAATTTCTAAAGAAATACCTGAATGAACATCATTCAGCTTCCACTGTTTATTATTCCTGGAATAATTGCTTAAGGAGAACAAATCCATGTCAAAGACACTTGTGTTGATGAACACAGGCTTTTAGCATAAAGTACCTTGAACATACAGGGAATAGTTTGTTGTGGATATATAATCCAAAAGAAGTAATTTTTGTGGCTATTTACTTCCTTGTTGTACCAAAGAAAATCTGTTCCCTATTCTAAAACATATATCAATTTAGTGGATATTAGTGATATCAGTTTGAATTAGGTGTGCATAATATATATAATGTATGCTATTACATAACATATGAATGTTATAGTTATAATGTATGTATCATTACTTATATTCTATAACTACTATAAATAATATATGTATAAAACTGGTTTTAGTATTATACTGTGAAGGATACAAGAAATGAAAACTTTATTTAAACAAATATATTTGTAAGTTTTAGTCACATAAGTTATTTTTGTGCCAATACTGAGACTTGAACTATGGTCTGGGTGTTGTCCCTGATCCATTTCACTCAGACTAGCTTAATATAGCTATCTTCAGATCTCAGCCCCTAAGTAGCTGGGATTGCAGATATTAGTCATGTTAAATTTTTTAATTCCATCCTTGGTAGGTCCGTACATAATTATTTTTGAATGTTCAATTATATTATGATAGTCCATTTCTAAACTAATTCAGAATAAATAACTACTTATTGGAGAAAACTATAAATTGCAATTGAAATTGTAAGGACCCTACTTTACTATCAATTTTCAAAGATATTGCTAGTTTAATTCCTGGACAGACAAGTAGAAAAATTAAATTATGTGTGCATAATACATGTAATATACTATAGTACATAATATACAAATAATATATTTATAATATATGCATAATTAGGAGTATTCTATAATTACTATAAATAGTATATGTATAAAACTGGTTTTAATATTATACTGTGAAGGATAGAAGGAATGACAACATCCCTATCTTAACTATCTCATTTTCAACAGTATGTAAACTATGCTATAAACATATACCATCAATAAAGCACACCTGTGTAATCACATATTCACCTTCAAATATTCTCATCACTATGAACATCCTCTAAGATTGGCTACACTTATCTACAGCAAACACTTTGTGATACTTTCTGGGTAATGTTGCTTGTCTTCATTCTTATCAGCCCTTCAGCAACTTCAGTGAAGAGCATTTTCTCCTGCTTTGCCTGTAGATTATATCAACCCAGCAAAGAAACTGTGGCTGGCACTTGAGCACTGGTACATTCAGAGGTTCTTTGGTTTTGTTTTAGTGTAAATGAAAACATACTGATTTGAAAATACTATAAATATTTGTTCTTTAAGTTTATTGTTAATTCAAATATAATAGGGGTGGTTTTAGTGGTGCATGCCTTTAAATCTAGCTATTTAAAAGTCTGGAAACAGAGGATCATAGTTTTAAGCTAGACCAGAGAAATGAACCACTTATCTTCAACTAAGAATCAAAAAGCTAAAAGTGGAGCTGTGGCTCAAATGGAAGACTGGCAGCCTGAGCACAAAAGAAAAGTAAAAGAACCTATGCCCCTAATTTAAGTCACAGTATTAGCACTCATATACTATATATACATATACATGGTTCCTAAAATATCCTGTGAGTTAATTTGTCAAAACCTGGTCATAGATTACATATGAGGTGTGAAGAAGTATGTAAGTCTGAAGTGACACCAAGGTCTTTTGACAAGACAACTAGAAGAGTTATCACTTAATCGAATAGTAATGAGGAATAGGTTTGTAGATAAAGATCAAAGCTCACTATGGGATCTTTTGAGTTTCTTAAAATCAGCAGCTAGGAGTTGTCAGTAGACAGGATGCTATAAAGGACTTGAATTAAAGAAAGAACAGAGCTGGAGAAAAAAATACAGAAATAATTACATGTACTCAATGGTAACAATCATGAGAAAGAAGATTACAGAACTAAGCCCTGAGATACACAAATATGTAAAACATGACAAATGAAGAAAAACTAATAAGGATATAATGCAGACTTATAGAGATAGGTATTTTTAATGTTTAAGGGCTATGAAGTGATTGTGTGATGACCTAAAATTTAAGAAATTGGTAAGGTCAACTATTCCTTGGGCCAACCATAGCTGATAGTTTAAGTAAAATGGGGCCACAATAGTGTGTCTTGATATACCAAAGTGAAAACAGATCAATATTTGGAAAGCTATTTTTGGACATGTGGTTGGAGTGACAAACACTGCAGTTTGTTCAAGTGTCAGTAGAAACAGTTTTAGCACAATGATAGAATTCTTTCAGGGATCTGGTAGATTTTCCCTGTCTTCAATTTCCCTTTTTTTCTGAGAACTAAAATATCATCACTGGAAGCCAGTCCCAAATTGTGCCTTTGGCAAGTTACCAGATATTCAGTCTATCACATACCCAAATAACAGAAAATGGGAACAGGTATACATTGAGCACCACAGTAGACAGGTCTCTGGACTTTCTCATGAAGAGCCTTCTGCTGTTGTGGGATAGATAGGGCTGGATAATATACAAAATAGCCATCATACATTGAAAGTATTCTGCTAAGTTGACACCTGAGATACTGGATGTTTTAACTGCATTGTATTGATTTTGATGAATCAGTTAATCAGATTCCTTATACTATATCATGTTACTAGACTGTGAAATGCATGTTTATTGCATTTTCTTTGTATAACATATAGCATGTTTTGAAATTTGGTAAAATCATTCATCATTTTATTTTTTTCAATATGGATTACTTCTAGTTCTCAAGAGTGGGGAAATGCCCTGGAACTTTGTACCTTGAAGTCATATGTTGCCATGTGTCATATCCTATTTTCCTTGTACAGAGTTGGTAATAAATCATATGTAATTTATTTTTTATTTTAATTTATTGTTTATTGCAGAGTTTGAAGTAGGGCCCTGGGCACTGTTCCTGAGGTCTTTGGCTCAAGGTTATCTCTCTACAACATCGAGCCACAGTATCAATTTTAGTCTTGTGTGATTAGTTGGTGATAAGTGTCTCAAGGGAACTTTTCTGCCCAAGCTGGCTTTGAACTGTGATCCTCAGATATCAGCCTCCAGATTAGCCAAGATTACAGGCATGAGCTACCAGCACCTGGCTATATGTAATCTAAACTGAAGTTTTCTTCAAGTGTTTAATCCTACATTGAAGTTATTTTTCTTACAAACTTCCTAATACATATGTAATCTATTCTATTTTGAAAAGTACTGTTGTACCTCCCACTTATTTATGGCATTTCTGAAATCCAAGTTCCTCTGTGTTTCAAGGTGGATACTTTTGCCTGTAACAAGTATTGTTGTTGAACACATAACATCTGGCTACTTAGAAAACAAAAGATGTGAAACTACCGTAGCCAGATAAAGAACTTCCAGGACAATTCAAGGGCAACTCATGTACTGTCTGTGTAGGTGAATAGGGACCATAGAAAAGAAATTCTTATACTTGTAAGTGATTGAGTGTTTGTGCACATAGATGATCACTTGTTTATCTGTTGCTATAGTTTTACACATTCACTAGTAAAACTATATCATGTGTGTGTGTGTGTGTGTGTGTGTGTGTGTGTGTGTGCAGATCACAGTTTCCAAAATCCAGAGAACCACCTCCATGGGCATCACTTTCTTATGTTGCTCTTTGGGTAATAAGAATGAAACCTGGAACTGTCAAATGGTAGAGAAATTACTCAGTGATTCAAGCATTTATCTTTCAATATGTTGCTTGCTCCTAACACTAAAATTAGGAAGACTGTTAATATATAATATATGTTATAATATATTTAATATATTATACATAACGTATAATATATTGCATATTATAATATATGCTATATATAATACCTGACAGTAGTATATATTTATAAGGAAAAATACAATAAACCTATCTATGTCCATACTTTCCTAGCCATGATTAAGTTCAGTAGATTTAGGTGCATTATATCTCAATAGGAAAAGTCTACTGAAATTCTGAGGACCTTGAGCTAGATAAGGAGAATTCCTGTAAAAGAAGCCTCTCCTCAATTATGAGAAAAGATAAGTTTGGAAATTTGTTTTTTTTTTCGGGAGGGTGGTCATGGGGCCTGAACACTGGGCCTGGGTGCTGTCCCTCACCTCTTCACCTCAAGGCTAGTGCTCTACCACTCAAGCCATAGCACCACTTCCTTTTTTTTTTTTAATATTTTTTATTGTGAAAATACTGTACAGAGGGGTTACAATTACATGGGCAAGATAATGAGTACATTTCTTATCAATCATTGTAGCCTTCTCCTTTGTTTACCTTTCCCATCCCTTCCCAGCCACCCCCTCTGTCTCCCCACCCAATCCTCCCCCCCACCAAAGTTGTAAAATTTGTTTTTGACATGACAACTTGTACTTCTCATTGTTGCAATGGTCCACCTGTATTCTTATTTAAATGACTTGTTTTTCCCCTTCCCCTCCACAAATTAAACTGACATCAAATACAGTGAAAGCAGGGGTTATACTGTGAGGGAGGGACATACAAAGCAACAAAGAAATAACCTTACAAATGTGTTAGAAACAAATGCATGAAAGAAAAGAACATTTAAATACATATCTTAGGGTTCATTCTCCTAACATCGCCTTATCTGACCTTTTCTGCTTGACTCATACATATACTAGATATTGCAAATAAGGGAAACCATGGGACCTATGTTTCTTTGGGGCCATAGCACCACTTCTGGCTGAGGAATCAAACCGAGGGCTTCATGCATGTAAGGCAAGCACTCTAACCTCGGAGCCACCTTCCCAGCCCAAATTTGGTAGTTTTTGAGAAGAGGAATTTGGCATTTGCTTTGCATCCTTGATTAGTAGGTATCATTTTGCTCCAAATTTTGTCTCCTTTTATGTTCCCTAAACACTTACACAGGATCATCATTCCATAGCATATCTTTAAGTCCTTCTTTTATTTATTTTATCATTATTGTTTTGTTGTTGTTGTTTTGCTGATGCTGAAGCTTGAATTCAGGGACTAGGCAGTTTCCCTGAGCTCCAGGCTAGTGATCTACCACTTGAGCCACATTACTACTTCTGGGTTTTTCTTCCTGGGCTTGCTTTGAATCATAATACTCAGATCCCACCATGCTGAGTAGCTTGGATTACAGATGTGGGCCACCAGGGCCCAGCAAGTACCTCTCTTTTAGATATTATTCTAAAAGCCTCCTATCCAAGGTCACTCCTAAGATAGTAAATGGAACTATGCCAATAGTTCCTTCACATTTTCATCTCCTGTTATGGCTATGGTGTGTCTTTTCCATCTTATTTTGAACTTACTTCACTGTTCTCTTCTTAATCCATTGTTCTAGGTGTGCTACTAAAAATTAACTAAATTTAGTGGGTAGAAACCCTAAATCACTCAACTATTAATTTCATTTAATTTTTTCAATATGATTGTTTTTCTGTACAAATATGAGCTTATACTCAGCTTCTTGCATCTACCTATTGGCATAAGCAGAGCCTAGGCTTATTCTACCTCAAATGCAAGAGGTTAGCCAAATAATAGCCTACAGTATTCCTGCCTAGGAGTCAGGACAAGTAGTTGAGTGCCTGAAAGAAGCAATGCATTCCTGGCATGGGAAGGGGTGGGAGAGACAAGAGCCCAGAGAGCAAACTGGCAGTCACAACATTTAACAACTTCTCCTTTGGGGAAACTGACCTCCTGCAAAGTGGTGGTGAGATAACACCTAGTGAATTTTCATATATGAAGGAAGTTGTCATGTCTCAGTACAAAACTCACTTGTAGTCAAAGAGAGGGTCATTCTTTTGTGTCCTCCATAGGTCCAGTCTCACTTATCTCCATCTTAGACTTTGCCCAGACTCTATTCCTACCAGAAGATCCCTAATGAGGAGAAAAGTGTGATCTCTTGGCTTCTGACTGGCCCTGTGGGAACTGAGGCCACTTTTAGTTTTGAACCTGTTCCTCCTGACAAGGCTATGGATGATGGTGGGAAAGCTCATTCTCTGAATTGTGCCCTAGTACCAAATCTCTTCAGAGAAAGCCAAGGAATTACAGATTCTGCTTGGGGGGGTGAGTTACTCCATTTCCAAAGAGTTCAATTAATATCTGATTCTGAGGCCAGGTGTAGGTCCTTCACCAGATCCTTCAAGCTGGAGTGGATGTTACCTCAGACTCCAGGCCATCCTCACATTTCTCCAGCTCTTTCTCATGAACAAAATGGTCATAGGAGTTGATTCAGAAACAAGGAGAAGTGAGAGTAGCAGAAGAATCATCAGAAGGGGGAGGAATTAGAAACTTTGGGTGAAAAAAGGGCTCAGAAAATCTAGGATCACTCACATCATTTGGGAATCACATCATAAGATTAGGGAATAAAAGTAATAAATTACTACCTAATTAGTAACTCCGCTGCTCTGACTACATTACAAGTGTTCTGTTCAAAGGTACTGTCCTAGCTCTATTTTGATGAGGAAAATGTAGCACATTCACAAAGTTCTGAGTATCTTCATAGCCAGGTTGTTCTTACTCTCTACTTTTCTGTTACTTTCCTTTGCTGGATTCTATCAATGACACTAGAAAGTGTTATCATCTTCAGACAAGTAATTACATTTTCTTTTAATCCATTTGTTATAAAAATAAAACAAATTATGGGGAAAACTATGTCTATGGTACATTTTCTTCCAAGGCATATTTATTTTATGTTAAGTATTATTTTAATAGTTTCATTTTTAAAACTTGAGGAAAATGTTTTGTTACTATTAGCACTAATTATTGCACCTTTTTTTGTATTTTTCCATGTCTGTATGTTTGTTATTAAGCTTCTAAAATTTTCTTTTCCCCCAACTGTTGCCTTCTTAAAATTTCTTCAAATTATAAACTATATATAATAGTCCTGTATATGTTCATTGATATATTTAAATTTTGATCTAATATCCACATATTATAGGTTATCTTCAAACTGTTGTAATTGCTCTGAAAATCTATATGGAGGTCCCTCATTAAAGCAAAAACACAATGCCACAAAACCCAGTGAAAATAGGATTAGGTATCTATCCAAAAATATTTAGCAATGATACAGTAGAAACATTCACTTCTCACTGGGCGCCGGTGCCTCACACCTGTAATCCTAGCTACTCAGGAGGCTGAGATATGAGGATCGAGGTTCAAAGCCAGCCTGGGCAGGAAAGTCTGTGAAACTCTTATCTTCAATAAACCACCAGAAAACCGGAAGTGGCACTGTAGCTCTAGTGGTAAAGCACTCGCATTGAGCTGAAGAGGTGAGGGACAGCACTCAGACCCAGAGTTCAAGCCCATGACCGACAAAAAAAAAAAAAAAAAAAAAAAAGCTGATAATGAGCTGAGCTGTTAGAGGTAGTTTCCCTAAAGATCTAAGAGCTAAAAGTGGAGAGGCAAACCCAGAGCTCTGCACTACATCAGTCCACCATGCCAATTGCTTCTACCATAGTACTAACTACCCAGTTTGCACACTCATGACCTTTTTACCCTGATTGTGCCCCACAATCCCTCACAACTTTTACTCTTTCACTTTGTCTATGCTTTCTTGTCCCTGCTAAACTCTTCTGGATGCCTGTATTAGCTACCCCAACCCTTGCAAAGCTGTTGCTGCTACCCAATTTCCTGCCACTTCAACTCAGTTATTACAGTCACAATTACCCTTTCCCTGGTATCCTAGTCTCTGCTACTCTTTTCTGCTACCCATAATTCATAACACCATTGTTCCAGCCACTTGACCCCTGACACCCTTGTCTCTGATACCACATTCCCCAAAAAAACAAGGGAAGAGTGGGCACAGACAGTCGACTTGGGTACTCCTCTTGCAGGCACATTGGGACATTATTCCTCAGGTATTTAACACAAGGGACTAATTGGCGGTGGAAAGAAATGAGGTTACTCAGAGGTGACTAATATCCAAGGATATCAACTGACAACTTGTTGCTAGGAAAAGAAAGCCCTAAGGTGAAAGTTAATGAGAAAAAGTTTTACAAAGATATTGGGGATGATGCAATAGGTTTAGCTTAGTCCCTTCTACTAGTGATCTGAATTATTTTTTGACATAGATATGTAACTACTTTGCATTTTAAAAATTATATGAAGATGCATCTTTGTGTGGTATTTATATTAATTTATGAAATAGTTGCATATGATCACATTAATGATATTCAATATTTTATGTTCAATGTTATGCTCATGAGGCTGCCTTTGGCAATATGAATTGAGCTCTCTAACAACAAATGGAATTTCATTGTCAAATACTACAAGGAGATTACTGATGCTAGTACCAAAATGAAAGCTGGAACAAAAAAACTGAAGAAAGCTGCAAGTTTGATGGGAAGGGGTCAGTGGTAAGGGCTATGATGAAAGAGAAATTTTTCACCATGGAATCTTGGAAGAATAGAATGTGTTTTGTTGAATTACTTAGCTTTTTAAACCTTCTTAGAAAGCAGAACATTATTTTTATTCTTGCTTTTTGGTAGCTGTTTAATGAATGGTTTAACAAAAAAATTATCAAAATGACTGAAAATTAAATTATGTGAATTATCAGATTAACATTATACCTAAAGTTGCCCTGAGATGCAGGAAGATTGGATTCTTTTCTATTAAATTAATGGAATAAACTTCCTTTTGAATGGTTGGACAGTCCATGACACTTGTTCCAAAACAAGAAAAGATACTGGAGAGAAAAAAAAAGAGGAAGGAGACTCAACGAAGCTGAAATTAGCATGTTCTCATTTGGAGTTTAATGGTTTTTTTCTACAAAGAATAAGAATTTCATCTTAACATAATAATTTCAAAATGGATGTGCTACAGGATAGCTTGTAAATGTAATATTTAATGCTGTTGAATTACTTGAAGACAAATGTTTACAGAAAACTTTAAATTCCAGAAAAACTGTAATGTTCCAATAAACACCTGGAAGAAATATAATTTAAAAATTCATGGTTCAAAGCAAACCCTGGCAGGAAAGTCTGTGAGACACTTATCTCCAAACAGGAAGTGGCACTGTGTCTCAAGTGGAAGAGGGCTTCTCTTGAGCTGAAGAATTCAGGGATATGTTAAAATCCAGTCCCTGAGTTCAAGCCCCAAGACTGACAAAAAGAAATTTAAAAAAAATTAAAGCATTAGGGATGGGAAGGAGACTCAGTAGTAGAGTGCTTGTCTTGCATGAATGAGGTCCTGGTTTCAATTCCTCTGCACCACATAAGCAGAAAAAACTGGAAGTGGTGCTGTGGCTCAAGTGATATAGCCTTGAGCTGAAGAGCTCAGGGACAGTGCCCAGACCCAAAGTTCAGGCCCCCTACCAACAACAACAACAAAAAAAATTAAAGCATCAAACAATCCGAAGAGGTTGTCCAGAATAATGAGTGCCGCATTATCCGTTTACATGACTTAGTGACTTGAAACCTAGTTTACCAGGGGAGGTGGTGGGCAATTTGTGTCTTTGCCAAAACCTGCGAAATTATTTTGTACTTTCCCAAGGAGGGACAAAACAGGGAATGGGGGAAGGAGGATAGGTGTTTGGGGGCCTTGCCTTTTGGTTCAGTGATTGTTTTCTGGAGTCAAATTCAGAGAAATCCTGCTTGCAATCCTAGTTGCATGGGGAATGAAGAAGCCAAGCCCTGGAATTGGACTTTGCACTGTCCTTGGCCCGGTTCCAACCACCACTGGATAATCCAAGTCCCATTTCAGGAACAAGATGCCTTGAAGACTACTGATCCACTGGGCAGGTGGACCTAACCACAGCCAGGAAAGGCAAAAAATTCAATGCCGAGGGCATCACTGGAAATCTACAACAGGCAGAGATTTTTAAATATATTTTATTGTAAAAATACTGTACAGAGGGGGTTCAGTTACATGAGTAGGGTAATGAGTACATTTCCTATCGAGCATTGTTACCTCCTCCTTGGTTTTTCCCCTACCATTCCTTCCCTCCCCACCTCTCCAACTCCTCCCTCCTCAATCCCTGCCTGACATTGTAAATTCATTTTCTACATAGTGTCCTGTACATCTCTTCATCACAATGGGTCAACCTGCAGCCCCATTTAAGCATTTTGTTATATCCTTTCACTCCCCAAATCACAAAAATAAATATAGAAGATGCAGAACATTGGAATCAAATACAGTGAAAACAGGGATTATACTGTGGGGAGATGAACCTACAAAAGAATCACATACTGCATTATAAGTATATTAAAAACAAAATCAAGACTGATTTGGGGTATATTTCACTTAACATCATCTTATGTGGTCATAATAACATAACTTTTTATCTTTTCTGCTTGTCCTAGACATGTACTAGTCCTTGCAAATAAGGGAAAGCATGGGACCTATGTTTCTCTGGGCCTGGCTTACTTCACTTAATATAATTTTTAAAAAGCCTTTCCATTTCCTAACAAATGGGGCATTGTCATTCCTTCTAATGGAGGCATAGAATTCCATTTTGTGTGTGTGTGTGTGTGTGTGTGTGTGTGTGTGTGTGCGTGTGTGTCACATTTTCTAGATCCATTCATCTACTGAGGGGAATCGGGTTTGGTTCCATATCATAACTATAGTGAGTAATGTGCTGGTAAAATGACCTTGTTTGTAATCATTTGGGTAAATGCCCAAAGGTGGGATTGCTGGGTCATAGGGAGCTCTAAGTGGAGTCTTTTGAAGAATTTCCATACTGCTTTTCAAAGTCGTTGAACAAGTTTACACTCCCACTAACAATGCAGTAGGGTTCCCGCCAGCATCTGTAATAATTACATTTCTTTTTTTTTAATTTAATTTAATTTTATTTGTGAACATACTGTACAGAGGGGTTACAATTACATGGGCAGGATAATGCGTACATTTCTTACCAAGCATTTCAGCCTCCTCCTTTGTTTACCCTTCACATCCCTTCCCAGCTCCCCCCTCCCCCCCAATACCAATCCTTCTCCTCCCCCCCCCCCCCCACGTTGTAAAGCTCGTTTTGGACATGACAACTTGTACTTCTCATTGTTGCAACAGGTCCACCTGTATCTTTAAACAACTGGTAATTACATTTCTTGATTATTATTATTATTATTATTATTATTATTTCTTGATTATTATTCTAACTGGAATGATGTGCGATCTCAATGCTGTCTGATTTGCATTTCTTTTATGGCTAGAAAAGTTGAGCATTTCTTCATGTGTCTAATGGGCATTTTCATTTCCTCTTCAGAGAAATCTCTCTTTAAGTCTTTAGCCCATTGAGTTATCCGGCAGTTGTTTCTTTGATGATTTGTTGTTGGGGAATTTAATTTTTTGAGTCCTAAGTATATTTTAGATATAAGACCTTGTCCATTTTATGACTCATGAAGATCTTCTCCCAGTAGGTGGGCTGTCTACAGTTCTTGTTAGCTTTGACCTTTGCCTTGCAGAAGCTCTGGGGTTTCAAGCAATCCCATTTGCCCAACCTTTCTTTGATTTGTTTTATTTCTTGTTCTCTATTAAGAAAATTTCGGTGTGTGCTAAAGAGCCCTAGAGTTTCTCCTATTCCTTCATGTAATGTTTTCACGGTGTCTGCTTTTATTTTGAGGTCTGTCCATTTGGAGTTGATTCTGGTGCAGGGCAATATATACGGATCTAGTTTAGTTTTTTTTTTTTTAATTTAATTTTATTTTATTTGAGAACATACTGTACAGAGGGGTTACAATTACATTGGCAGGATAATGCATACATTTCTTACCAAGCATTGCAGCCTCCTCCTTTGTTCACCATTCACCTCCCTTCCCAGCCTCCCCCCTCCCCCCCACCCAATCATACCCCCCTCCCCCCCCACACCGACATTGTAAAGCTTGCTTTGACATGACATTTTGTAGTTCTCCTTGTTGCAACAGGTCCACCTGAATCCTTAAACGACTTGTTTGTCCCCATCTCCTCCACATGTTATACTGACATCAAATAAAGTGAAAGCGGGGGTTACACTGTGGGGGAGGGACATACAAAGCAACAAAGAAATAATCTTATAAATGCGTTAGAAACACATACATGAAAGAAACGAAAACATTAAAATACATATTTAAGGGTTCGTTTTCCTAACATCACATTATCTGACCTTTTCCGCTTGACTCATACCTATACTAGATATTGCAAATAATGGAAACCATGGGACCTATGTTTCTTTGGGCCTGGCTTACTTCACTTAATATAATTTTTTCCAAGCCTTTCAATTTCCTAACAAATGGGGAAATGTCATTCTTTCTGATGGAGGCATAGAATTCCATTTTGTATATATAACACATTTTCTTGATCCATTCATCTACTGAGGGGCTTCTGGGTTGGTTCCATATCTTAGCTATGATAAATAATGCTGCAATAAACATAGTTGTGCTGGTAGTTTTAGTGTGGTCTTGTTTTTATACATTTGGGTAAATGCCCAAAAGTGGGATTGCTGGATCATAGGGGAGATCTATGTGAAGTCTTCTGAGGAACCTCCATACTGCTTTCCAAAGTGGTTGAACAAGTTTACATTCCCACCAACAATGAAGTAAGGTTCCTTTCTGTCCACATCCCCTCCAGCATCTGTTGTTAGAGTTCTTGATTTTTGCTGTTCTAACTGGAGTGAGGTGATATCTCAATGTTGTTTTGATTTGCATTTCTTTTATGGCTAGGGATGTTGAACATTTCTTCATGTGTCTATTGGCCATCCTTCTTTCTTCTTCAGAGAAGCTTCTCTTTAAGTCTTTCGCCCACTTATTTATTGGGCAGTTGTTTCTTTGAGGATTTGTTGTTGGGTGGTTTAATTTTTTGAGTTCCAAGTATATTTTAGATATGAGACCCTTGTCCATTGTATGGCTACTAAAGATCTTCTCCCAATCGGTGGGCTTTCTATTGATCTTACTAGTTATGTCATTTGCCCTGCAGAAGCTCTGCAACCTTATGCAATCCCATTTGTCCAACCTTTCTTTGATTTGTTGTGCTTCCGGGTCTCTATTCAGAAAATTTCGGCCTGAGCCAAGGAGACCTAGGGTTTCTCCTATTCCATCCTGTAATGTTTTCAGAGTGTCTGCTTTGAGTTCAAGGTCTTTGATCCATTTGGAGTTGATTCTGGTGCAGGGTGATATATAAGGATCTAGATTTAGTTTTCTACAAGTAGTTAACCAATTTTGCCAGCACCATTTACTGAAGAGGCTGTCTTTCTTCCATTCTATTTTTTTTAGCTTCCTTATCGAAGATTAGATGGCTATAGGTCTGTAGGTTCATTTCTGGGTTTTCAATTCTATTCCATTGGTCCTGAGGTCTGTTCTTATGCCAATACCAAGCTGTTTTGATTAGTATGGCTTTATAGTAGAGTTTGAAATTTGGTATTGATATTCCTCCAGCAGTGTTCTTTCCGTTGAGAAGTGTTTTTGCTATTCGGGGTCTTTTATTGTTCCATATGAATTTTGGGATTGCCTCTTCTATTTCCTTGAAGAATGAGGGTGGAATTTTGATAGGTATTGCATTGAATTTGTAGATAGCCTTGGGAAGTATTGCCATTTTCACGATGTTAATCTTGCCAATCCAGGAGCACGGGAGGTTTTGCTATTTTTTAAGTTCTGTGTTGATTTCCTTTTTCAAGATTTTAAAGTTTTCATCATAGAGGTCCTTCACTTCTTTAGTTAAGTTAATTCCTAGGTATTTTATTTTTTGTGGGGCTATTACAAATGGAGTTGCTTTCCTAATTTCAGCCACACTTTTCTCATTGTTGGCATACAGAAAAGCCATTGATTTTTGGGGGTTAATTTTATAACCTGCTACTTTGCCAAAGTTTTGAATCAGCTTGAGTAATTTGGGAGTGGAGTCTATGGGATTCTTTAAATACAAGATCATGTCATCTGCAAAGAGGGAGAGTTTTATTTCTTCTTTCCCTATTTGGATCCCCTTTATGTCTGCATCTTGTCTTATTGCTGTAGCAAGGCATTCTAATACTAGATTGAAGAGAAGTGGAGAGAGTGGGCATCCTTGTCTTGTTCCTGAGTTAAGAGGAAATGGCTTTAGTTTTTCACCATTGAGTATAATGCTGGCTGTAGGTTTGTCATATACAGCCTTTATTGTATTGAGGAATGTTCCATGGATTCCTAATTTTTCCAAAACCTTGATCATAAAGGGGTGTTGGATCTTGTCGAATGCTTTTTCTGCGTCTATTGAGATAACCATGTGGTTCTTGTTCTTGCTCCTGTTGATGTGATGAATAATATTAATTGATTTGCGTATATTGAACCAGCTTTGCATCCCTGAAATGAATCCTGTTTGATCGTGGTGTATGATTTTTTGGATGAATTGTTGAAGTCGATTGGCCAAAATTTTGTTGAGAAGTTTTGCATCAATGTTCATCAAAGAAATGGGTCTATAGTTCTCTTTCTTTGATGAGTCCCTGCCTGGTTTTGGGATGAGGGTTATGATGGCTTCATAGAATGTGTTCGGTAGTGAGCTTTCTCTTTCAATTTCATTGAAGAGTTGGAGGAGAATTGGTGTGAGCTCTGCTTTGAAGGCCTTGTAAAATTCCGCTGTAAAACCATCTGGTCCTGGACTTTTCTTAGCTGGGAGGTCTCTTATTGCTGTTTCTATTTCAATGCTTGATATGGGCCTGTTAAGATAGTTTAACTCATCTTGGTTTAGTTTTGGCATGTCAATATTTGCTAGGAAGAGGTCCATTTCTGTCAAGTTGTCGAACTTATTAGCATAAAGTTTTGAGAAGTATTCCCTTATAATGTTCTGAATCTTGGTTGTTTCCGTGGTGATGTTTCCATTCTCATCTCTGAGTTTATTAATTTGGGTGTGTTCTCTTCTTTTTTTGATAAGATTTGCTAAGGGTCTGTCAATTTTGTTAAGTTTTTCAAAGAACCAACTCTTTGTTTTGTTGATTCTTTCTATAGTTTTTTTGGATTCTAATTCATTTAATTCTGATTTAATTTTGATTATTTCTTTCCGTCTACTGGATTGGGGTTTATCTTGCTGCTCTTTTTCAAGGAGGTTTAGATGTGTCATTAAATTGCTAGTTTCAGATCTCTCCAATTTGTTGATGTAGGAGCTCAGAGCTATAAACTTGCCTCTGAGTACTGCCTTTGCTGTGTCCCAGAGGAGCTGGTAATTTGTGTGTTCATTTTTGTTGAATAGCATGAACATTTGAATTTCCTTTCTAATCTCTTCCATGACCCACTCTTGATTCAGCAGTGTGTTGTTCAGCCTCCATGTGATACCGGACTTTCTTTGGTGGCTTTTGGTGTTGAGTTCTAATTTTATTCCCTTGTGGTCAGAGAGAATGCAGGGTATAACTTCAATGTTTCTGAATTTAGACAAGTTTGCTTTGTGGCCTAGAATGTGGTCTATTTTAGAAAACGTTCCATGTGCTGCTGAGAAGAACGTGTATTCTGATGCTGCTGGGTGAAATGTTCAGTAAATGTCTGTTAAGTCTAGTTGATCTATGCAGCTGTTTAGATCTGCGGTTTCTCTGTTGAGTTTTTGCCGAGTTGATCTGTCTAGTGGGGACAGTGGTGTGTTAAAATCCCCAACAATTAATGTCTTTGGATCTATATGGGATTTGAGGGAAAGTAGTGTTTCTTTGATAAATTTGGGTGCTCCATTGTTTGGCGAATAGATGTTTAGAATTGTAATATCCTCCTGAAGGAGAGATCCTTTAATTAGTATGTAGTGACCTTCTTTATCTCTTCTCACGATTTTTAATTTGAAGTCTATTTTATCTGATATTGGGATTGCAACTCCCGCCTGTTTATGAGGGCCGTTAGCTTGGTAGATTTTGTTCCAGCCTTTAACATTGAAAATGTGTTAGTTTAACAGTTGTTTAACCAATTTTGCCAACACCATTTACAGAAAAGGCTATCTTTTTTCCACTCTATTTTTTTAGCTCCCTTTTCAAAGATTAGGTGGCTATTGGTCAGTGGATTCATTTCTGAGTCTTCAGTCCTTTTCCATTGGTCCTCAGGTTTGTTGTTGTGCCATTATCAAGCTGTTCTTATGACTGTGGCTTTTTAGTCGAGTTTGACATCTGGAACTGATATTGCTTCAGCACTGTTCTTTCTGCTAAGGATTGACAAACCTACAGCCAGCATTATAGTTAATGGCAAAAAGTTAAAATCATTTCTTATAAATTCAGGAATGAGGGGCTGGGAATGTGGCTCAGTGGTAGAACGCTTGCCTTGCATGCATGAGGCTCTGGGTTCCATGTCTCAGCACCACATAAGCAATAAGAATAAAAGCCAGAAGTGGTGCTGTGGCTAAAGCGCTAGCCTTGAGCTGAAGAGCGGCGGGACAGTGTCCAGGCCCAGAGTTCATGCCCCACGACTGGGGCATGAAATAAATAATTAAAATAAATTCAGGAATGAGATAAGGATGTCTGCGCTGTCCACTCCTCTTCAAATTAGTATTAGAATGCTAGCTGGGGCAATAAGACAAGATACAAACTTAAAGGGGATCCAAATAGGGAAAGATGAAGTAAAACTATTCCTCTTTGCAGATGACATGATCTTGTATTTAAAGAACCTCATGGACTCCACTCCCAAGTTACTTGAGCTGATCAGAAACTTTGGCAAACTAGCAGAATATAAAATTAACCCTCGGAAATCAATGGCTTTCCTGTATTCCAATAACGATAAGAGTGAGGCTGAAAATAGGAAAGCAATACCTTTTTAATATTCGCAAAAAAATACAATAGCAAGGAGTTAACTTAAGAGGTGAAGGACCTCTATGATGGAAACTTTAAAAACCTGAAAAAGAAAATGAAAGCAGAACTAAGGAAGTCGGAAACCTCCCACGCTCCTAGATTGGGAAGATTAACATCATGAAAATGGCAATACTGAAAAAGGCTATTTCCAAATTCAATGTGATACATATCAATATCCCAATCTCACTTTCAATGAAATAGAAGAAGCAATCCAAAAATTCATATGGAAGAATAAAAGACCCCGAATAGCAGAGAGGATTTTTGTGATTCTCATTTTGTATTACCACTTTCATTCTACAAAGTAATCTATGGATTTTAACTTTCTTCCCTCCCTTTGGATAAACCTCACAAAAACCCTGCCTCTAGCTCCCAAGACACCTAACTCTTAGGTCTGGACAATTGTTCCTAGATAGTGAATTACTTAGTTGTATTTTGAACGCATAAAACATGCATATAAAACTAGCACATTTTGATCTCATGAGAAAACTGCCTTTTTCCCTCTCTCAAATTCATTTCCTGATAGGCATTTTTAGAAAGAATCTATTTTCTTTTTTAGATGAAAGGCTTGTAGGAAACTATGTTTATAATCTGGCTCTTCCTCCTGTACCTCAACACCTAAAACACAAATTTCACAAAGCATTTATAAGAAACAATACAAAAACCAAAACACTGGGAAATGCTCAGATGCAGAAAGTTTTACAAAACCCAGAATATAACTCTGCTGTCTGAGGCCGGGGCTCTCTGTGTAAATTAACAAACCCCAAAAGAGCAGCCAAGAGTACCAGACATGAGTGTCTCTGGCTGATACTCCATGGACAAGGAGCATGGAGGGGCATCCTGAGCCTGCAAGAGAGTGTCGGGAGGAAAGTTTCCCTGCCAGCCTGAGTACAAAAGTTGGCATCACCCCACCTGGGCCTGTATTTCTTGTCTTCTCCCCACAGCTGAGAACAATCGTCCCCTACTCCATGGAGGATACTGTACAAGCTGATCCCCAGAGCGGCTTCTGTTTTGTCTGCAGTCCTTCCTAGGTGGGTTCCCCCTCCCACTGTGTGTGTGTGCTCTCAGGGGCTGATCCTTAGGGCCCAGGCCCATGGGGCTTGTGGGTATTATATGTGGGTCAGTGGCACTGTGTCATTCACACAGCAGCTTCCCTAGTCCAACAGCAGGTACACCCTGATATTCTCCCACAGTCTCAGGTGAGGTGCCCAGAAGCACCCGTGTTGGGTAGGCTGCCACTAGGCTCCTACTTCATCAGAGGGGCCAGATGAAGTGGCTGCTGACTGAATTACTAATTATTTTATGGAGCAGTTATAAACAAATTGATACTTATTACTGTATGATATATAATGCTATATCCTTGAGTCTCTAGTCTACAAAATCATTGAACTTGATACTAGCAAGAATGTATTTTATTTTATGTGTTTATAAGCCCATAATGGCAAACTGAAATGAAAGTACAACAAAACTCTTCTCCAAAAAACACATTCTAAAATCACAGAATTTGAAAAAAATTGTATGTAAGTGCAAATGAAATTATACTAGGATAGTAAAATACACACAAAAATATTACATTCGTTACATTCAAAAGTAAAATAAGTAAGTACAGAAAGAATTCCTACTGGATAAAAAATATTACAATGTTTAACAGGTAGAAGTGATATAGGTTATATGTTTCCTTTTTATAAAACTTATTTATATCTTCCTGTTCTGTTTATCTTAGTGAAGGAAAATGTTAGAAAGCAGAAATTATATGTGGCATCTCTTACTTCCAGTACTACAAAGGAGAGTGGCACTTCCTAATGGGAGTCCTGGAATGACACCCACACCCAGCTCATGTAGACCCATCAGAGGTCCCTGTGGTGACCCTGAGGGGGTCTGGAAAACCGCACTGCTGTTGCAGCAGGTGCAGTATTTGTTGTGGTGGGCTGCATCCAACAAAGCTCCATCAGTGACCAGACCAAGCAACCCAGCCTCAGGTGCCAAAGCCAGGAGGTAAGGCAGGGCAGACCCCAAGTCCTGCCTTCCATGTGTGTGGCCTGCATTGCCAAGGCCAGACCCATTCCTGCTTTGGATACCAATGAGGGTAGAGGATGAGCCCATTGCTGCCAAAGGGAGCATCCCCGGAATGGCACCCAGAGCTGGGCCCATGTGGACCAGAAGGACAATGGAGGAGGCTATACAGCAAAGCCAAAGGGGCTTTGATCCCCCAGTGCTGCAGCTGGTGCACTGCAAGTCCATGCTCCTCTGGCACTGATGGGCATATGCAGGGATGGCACCTTACCCGAGATCACAGGGACCAGAAAATGGAGGTCCGTGGGGATGCTGAAGGGGCTCCAGGGTGCTCAGCTGCCACAGCTGTCACAAGCCCACTGGCAGAAGGGCCAGCACACGACTCTAATCCCCATTCTGCCCTAAAGTCTGAACCAAGGTTGGGCTGCCTGGCCCCAAGGGGGTGAATTGTCCACCAAGCCTTCCTTCTCTTGTGGACTGTGCAGTGTACAAGCATGGTGTTCTCCACCCCACACCCATGGGGGCAGGCAGTGACCCCACAACAGAGTCTCACTGGGATGGCACTTGCACCCAGGACCACCGAAGACCAGTACCAGCACACCTGGCAGAGGAGAGGGCAGCAGTGGACTCAACTCCAGCCCCATGGCTGCCAGATCCTGGGTGAAATGGAACAAGTGAGAATGGGAAGGGAGGTGGGCAGGGTGGGCAATGCTCATCTGGCAATGGTAGGGACCATGCACACACACATCCCTTCACTGCACATCCACCACAAGGGAGGGGCCCCACTTCTCAACGGGTGACCTGAAGAGGCCCCACACCCACAAGGACTACATAAATGGAAGTTCACGTGGTGATATTGAAAGGTCTCCAGGGTACAGCCTTGCTCCTGCACTGATCAACTGGCACAAAAAAAAAAAAAGGAAAAATGACCACTACACCTTTTCATCAATGATAACCTATTATACTTTCAAAACAGTTTTACTTTCCTCTTGTCCTATATTTTTGCATGGGGCCCTCTGAATTAACCAGAAATCTCCAGGATTTCTTCATGCACAGTAATACAAATAAATATAGCTTCTATTCTTTTTTGAATTAAGGGAGGTTGCATTTAGTTCTTTCCCATGTTTGATTCATGAAAAAGAAATCCTGAAGTGTATCTGTAAAACACAAAACTCAAGCTACCCAGAGAGAAATAATCACATGATTAGTGGTTCAAATGATATTTCATCTTTGCATTTCTTTAGAAAACTGCATACTTGGGGCTGGGAAGGTGGCTCAGTGGTAGAGCGCTTGCCTTGCATGCATGAGGCTCTGGGTTTGATTCCTCAGCACCACATAAGCAAAAAGAAAAAAGCCAGAAGTGGTGCTGTGGCTCAAGTGGTAGTGTGCTAGCCTTGAGCTGAAGAACTGAGGGACAGCGCCCAGGCCCAGAGTTCAGGCTCCACAACCGGACCACCCCCCAAAAAGAAAGAAAGAAAGCAAGAAAGAAAACTGCATACTACTTTCTACAATGAGAATATTAACCTGTATTTTGACCAAGAGAGTACAAAATTTCCTTTCCTCCACACTCTCACAACATTATTACCTTCTGAGTATTTCCAAGGGCAGGTTTTTCCTATGTGCAGTACCCCAGACTGGCCTTAGAATCAAATCCTCTTACTCCAACCCCCTAAATGCTTGGAATTACAAGCCTTTACCACCACACCTGACTCCTTTGATTTCGTTGATAAGAGTTATAATAGTTATGAAGTAGTATCATAGTAATTTTGAGTTGCATTTCTCTAATGACTTCTGTTCAGAAAGCATTAAGCCAGCATAGAAGTGGTATTAAACACAAATTTGTAAACCCACTGGTGATTTTCAGGGCTTTTTGGAAAGCAGGTCTATTCAGAACTTTCATCCATATTAAATCAAGTTTCTTGTTAATCTCATCTTTAATATCTCTATACAAAATGAATACTTAATTCAATATAGTAGAAAGGAAAAATTAAGCAACTCCTAACATTTTTCACTTTTCAATAAAATGATATTGCTTAAATCAATTTCTGTTTATGCTTGAGACTATACTACTTAATTTGGTTAGACCTTTTACAAAGCTTTATATACTTTATTTATTTTATGTTGATTGCTCTTTCCAAATCCTGCATGTCTAATTTTGGTTTCTTTCAGTCTCATGTAGTTCAGATTTCAAACCGAAGAATAAATGGAAGGAAACAAACAAAAAAAAAAGAGTTCCTCTCATCTGATGATGCCTCTACAAGAATGAGGAAAGAGTTCATCCTGCTAAGGATCTATGATAGAATTTCAAAAAGAGAATTCATTCTTCTAGGTTTTCCCTATCTTTGTGATGTACCTTAAATTATATAAAACAAAATACACTGCTCAGATACTCTTACGTTTTATCAGTTTTGTACATTTTCATATGGACTTCACATCTGTCTACAACATTCCTTCTTTATAAATATCCCTGATATTTTTACACTATCAAGACATAAGATAACCAGTTTGATTTACAGCATGAGAGTTATCCTCCTGGCTTCCTTGGAAGCAGAGCATGGTCAATAGATAACATTACTTCTGGTTGCTCACTTCATGTAATGGTTTCTGTAATACATTTTATTTAGTATTTAAAAAACTGTTGGCTAAACTCAAAAGCTCATTCATAGAAGTTTATGTTAAGTTTTTCACAAGTTTTAATTCTCTTAATTCTTAAGATAACATTTGCTATAATACTAATATTATTACCATTTAAGTGTTGGGAAAAATTGTAATTAAAGGCACTAAATGCATGGCCCAAATACACACAGTGAGGAAAAAAATGAGTCAAAGTTTCCAAAAGTCTTTCAGCAATTCAGAAAAGGTAGGTAAAATCTCACCATTCTCTTACACTCTAAATTCAATATTAATATTGCTCAAGAAGTAATAGCATAGCAATTATTGCCGATGATGATTGTTTTCTGTCACAATTTGTCTTCAACACAGACTGTGTTGGTAACATTGCGTTATCATGCACAGAATTGAGCTTATACATTGAGTTTCAAAGACAGCCAAATTTCTTCTGTACTACAGTTCCATTTTTCTTTTTAAAAAGTACCAAAACTTTTAAATATCATCACTTTCTGTCTTTTAAGAATCCAAAAGAGAAATAAATTCACATTTAATTTAATAAATTCACCTTTACTTTTAAAGCAAAGTGCTTTAAAAGTAGGAGATGATAAAAACAGGCCCCCATGAAGTAAATTTTCTTCTACTTTTAAAATTATTCTGAAAACCTTGTGCTGGTTGGTCACACCCGTAATCTTGTTTACTTGAGATATCTACTCAGGAGGCTGAGATCTGTGGATAACAGTTGGAAGCCAATCAGGGCAAAATTATTTTTGAGATTATTTTTCAAAAAAATTTAATGAACTAGCAAAGAGCCAGGAGTGCAGATGTCGCTCACCAATCTAGAGAGGAAAGGCCTAGCAAGACCTTAAAGCCCTGAGTTCAAATTCTGAGCACTCCAACACACTTGTGTACCCGTGTGCACACACACACACATTTATTCAAAATACCCTCGTGTCAGTGTTTTGCATTAATTTATTTGTTAACAAGATTATATGGATAAAATAAGGGAAATAAACTCTTCAATCTCAGAACATTTTTATACATTTTTTATTTTAAAAATACTGCACATGAGCAAGGTAATGAGTACATTTCCTAACAAGCATTGTTACCTCCTCCTTTATTTTTCCCCACCATCCCTTCTCTCCCACCTCCACAAGTACACTCCACTCCTCCTCTCTCCTTCCCCTACCTAAATTGTAAAATTCATTTTTCATCATACGTCTTGTGCATCTCATTGTTACAATGGGTCAACCCATATCCCTATTTAAGCATTTTGTTGTTTTCTTCTTCTCCCCAAATTAGAGAAACGTATATACAAGATGTAGGCGCACCAACTTCAAATCCAGTGAAAAAAGGGGTTATAGCGTGGTTGAGGAACATATAAAGGAACAAAAAAAATCACATCGTACAGTATAAGTATGTTAGAAATAATAGCAAGATAGAATCACTTGTGTACCTATCTTGGTGTTCGTTTAGCTTAACATCATCTTATCTGGTCAAATGCACATAGCTTAAGACATTTTCTGATAATCCCGGACATATATTAGCTATTGAAAATAAGAGAAACCATGGGACCTATATTTCTTTGGAGTTGGCTTACTTCACTTAAAAATTTTTTTCCAAATCTTTCCATTTCCTAACAAATTGGGCAATGTCATTCTTTCTAATGGAGGCAGAGCATGCAATTGTATATATTTACCAGGTTTTCTTGATCCATTCATCTACTGAGGGGCATCTGGGTTGGTTCCATATCTTAGCTATGGTAAATAATGCTGCAATAAACATAGTTGTGCTGGTAGTTTTAGTATGGTCTTGTTTGTGATCCTTTGGGTAAATGAACAAAAGTGGGATTGCTGGGTCATAGGGGAGCTTTATGTGGAGTCGTTTGAGGAAACTCCATACTGCTTTCCAAAGTGGTTGAAGACTTTTACACTCCCACCAAGAATGCAGTAGGGTTCCCTGGTGGCCCCATCCCCTCCAGCATTTGTTGTTGTAAAAACATGGATTGCTTCACTAATTTTCAAGTCATCCTTGAGCAGGGGCCATGCTAATCTTCTCTGTATCATTCTGATGTTAGTGTATAGGCTGCCGGATTAAGCACAGAACATTTTTTATATAGAAGGTGTAATTTATTTTCTTAGTCAATTCCACAAAAAAGTAAGTTCAAAAGAATTGTCATGAAATTTTAGAATCATGCATTTCTTACATAAGCACACATTTTTGATGTTGGCATAATTTGTGGAGGGGAAGGGGAAAATGTTTAAATAGGGATACAGGTAGACCCATTGCAACAATGAAAGGAACTTTACAACTTTGGTATCTCTACTACTGCCATACCTGCAGATTGTAACTTCATTGCTTCTTTTGAGGTAAGTATCACTATGCCTGGGTCTGCTTGGACTGTGGTCCTCCTAACACAAGCAAAACATATAGCACCCATCAAATGGTTAGAGTTTCTGAAACTTCCTTTTTTTTTTTTTTTTTTTGGTCTGGGCTTGCCTGGAACTGCAATTCTCTAATCTCTGTTTTCTAAGTAGATAATATTACAGGTTTGAGCCACTTTATCCAGTAAAAGTATACAATTTCAAGATATCTTGATATTGCCTATATTTGTGCTTAACATATATAGCTAACCTTAATTTTCTCCCTCTTTTGTTTAGTACTCTGAGTTGAAAACATTGACTTTCTTGATATACATGGCTTTGTTTTGGGTGGAATCCCATCACAATCCAAAAAATCTTCCAAAAAGTTTATGTCAAGAATCTGGAAAAGAAGGCTTCAGGTTGGAAAGAAAACACTGATCCTTAACTTATAATTGCAGTATATTTATAGTGTTAGTCAATACTTTCTGAAGTATGAGAAGAGAAGGAAGACAGAAATGTGAAAGATGTCAGGTCTCTGTGGAATTTCTGTAGTTGTCACTTCATGTTATATTCTTCCTTAAAACTTGCTTTATTAAAAGCCTCTGGGTGGATATTTGTTGGACTGATTGGTAACCTTACCCAAGAAATGAAGCTGATTTTAGAAGGTTGATGATTTGGTAAATAAAGGAATGATGAAAATGAGAACAGATATTGTCACAGAATGAGCCGACAAGGTTCATTGCTGAACAGCAAAACAAAGCAGTTTCAAGTCTGATGATGCACATTGGAACATATATAGATAGATACATATATGTATACATATACAAACATATGTGAAAAAGTATATATGCAGTAGAATACAGAGAAAGTTTGTGTGACAAGTATTAAACTATATCAAACTGGTTGCAGGAAAGGTCCAGTAAAATATCAATAGTTTAGCATAGATTTTGCATAGATTTCTAAAGGATGAAAATTCTTCCCTCATTTTATACTTTACAAATATCCTTAGTATATTTTAAGTTTTTTATATTGTAGTTGGAACATGTATATAATGCTGAGAATTGGAATTACATAAAGTATGCAACATGAATAGGTCAGCCAGAATAGGAAAGTTCATTAGATTCTTATTTCCAATTAACCACCAGGAGAAAAGGAGTTCCAGTTCAGGTTTTATGTAGAGCACTGGCCTTGAACACAAAACGACCAGTCAGGCCATGAGTTTAAGCCTTAAGATCTACAGAAACAAAAACACAAAATATAACTTGGAGTTAGATATTTTATAATGAAGCATTTTTATATACTCTACATTGTTAGGAAGACTAGATTTCTGTGTTAGCTTTATAACCTACCATAATAAATGATATTGTCCATTTATTAAACAGAAAGGCTTACTCAGATTTATAAGTTTGAAGGTTTCAGTGTATGTTCAGTCGGTTTTATTGTTTTGGTGGCCTGTGACAAGACAATGTCAAGGTGAGGAGTATGACAAAAAGAAATGTTTTTGACCTAGAATGATTAAAAGAGAAAAGAAGAAAGAAGATGAGAGTGCATGTTCTCATAGGTTTTATTCTGAAGAACTTAATCTCCAGAAGAACTATTCAGTATTCTCCACAGTCTGGGAGGAAATGGAAAGTCATTTTTCTTTAACACATAGGTCTTTCTGGGGCATTGTAAATTCAAATGGCAACATCTTCACCAATGATAATGACTTGTCCAGGGGTGGAAGCAACTAGATATTGCTATAAATTCCAATCAGATCCTTTTTCTTCTCATACCATGAAAGCCTGCCACAATTCCCAATCAAATCCCATCAAAGATTCAAACATTAATGCTGTCCCAAAAGTTCTGTATGCAAACCCAGGTACATTCACTTCATTTAAGACGGCAATAGTATATGAAAATTTTAAGTCTTCCATAGAAAAAAATTCATATTAAGTGAAGTAAGCCGGTACCAAAGAAACTTAGGTCCCATGGTTTCCCTTATTTGCAATAACTAGTATATGTCTGAGTCAAGCAGAAAAGGTCAGATAAGTTGATTTTAGGGAAGTGAACCCTAATATATGTATTCAAATTTTTTTTTCTTTCAGGTGATTGTTTCTACACATTTATAAGATTATTTCTTTGTTGCTTTGTATGTCCCTCCCCCATGGTATAACCCTGCTTTCACTGTATTTGAGGTTGGTATAATTTGTGGAAGGGAAGGAAAAAAACAAATCGTTTAAATAGGGGTACAGTTGGATCCTTTGGAACAATGAGATGTACAAGTCGTTATATGGAAAAACGAACTTTACAACTTTGGTGGGGGCGGGGAGGAGGATTGCGTGGAGAGGGAGGGGGTGGAAGGATGGGAAGGGAAGGGATGGGAAGGGGAAACCAAGGAGGAGACTACAATGCTTGATAAGAAATGCACTCATGGGCTAGGAAGGTGGCTCAGTGGTAGAGCGCTTGCCTTGCATGCTCAAGGCCCTGGGTTCGATTCGTCAGCACCACATAAGCAAAAAGAAAAAAGCCAGAAATGGTGCTGTGGCTCAAGTGGTAGAGCACTAGCCTTGAGCTGAAGAGCTGAGGGACAGCGCCCAGGCCCCAAGACCAGACCCCCCCCAAAAAAAAAGAAAGAAAAAGAAAAAAAAGAAATGTACTCATTATCTTGCCCATGTAATTGTAACCCCTCTGTACAGTGTTTTCACTATAAAAAAAAAACAAAATTTTAAGTCTTCCAATTACGTTGTCACCAAGGAAACAATTACAATATTTCCTTAAAAAATATCTAGATTGTAGAACACTTTAATCAGAAAATTGAAGGAGTATCCATTATAGGATTTAATTTAAATATTTAGTCATTGAAATGGATATTCTATATCCACAACTTAGAGCCCTTTCAAAATACATAATTACAAACCTCATCCATTACCATCTTCCGTGAAGACAGTCCTTGCTGAAAACAAACCAAATGTGGTAAACCAATTAAAATGTACGCCATTGTCAAATGCTATTGTTTTAAAGCATGGAAGTGACAGCACAATTAATGCCAGTGAACAGCTGGTTCTAAGGAGTTTGGAAAGTGATTACTTTGTACTCTAGGTGGAAAAATCCACAGATGTTTCCGATTGTGCTTCGTTTTGGCATTTGTAAGATATATTTTGGAAAACACAATGAATGAAAGCATGTTGTTTTATAAAGATTTGCTGGCTGACAAACTAGGGAAAGAAAACTTATTGAAATGTTTCAAATGAGAAGACAGACAATAGAGTGTGTAAAATGTGGTATGCAGCTTTAAATACAGACTGAAGCAAACCAAAGAATGGGAAAAAATTTTTCCTTAAATGCTTTCTGGGTATATTGTGCTATACACTATAATGATGAAATGATCATTTCTTTGGAAAAGTCATGAAAAAACACTGTCACCTGTTCAATTTCTTTATAAAGTGAATCTTAAATGACAAGAATGAAGAAATTTAAATATGTTAATAAAACATTATCAAGTATTACTTTAATTTTTGATTAAAAGTTAAATCAAACTGACAGACTATTAGTCCATTAAGATTAATGTTTCCTGTCATATGTTATTTTCTTTTTGTTCCTCTTTTATGGGTGGTGATTTTTTTTTTCAGAAAGTCAACCTAGTCTTAACCATTACCCACAAAATTTATGCTGTCATAGAATCAGAAAGTTTTTTTTATTAAATTAAGACAATAGTAGGCTCATTTTATGCCAAACCAAAATATAAACACCAAAAACATTTTTCACTAAAAAAACACTCAAAAAATCATGAGGTTTTGGGGGAAGATGGAGGAGGAGAAGCTGGAGGGTAAACAAGCTCTTACATAGAAAGCAGTTTAAATGTTCCAGTCACACCAAGTGTGCCATCACAGTACAGAGAGTTTGGCCAAAGATGGAAAATCCAGGCAAGATGACAGATCTGAGCACTTGCCAGTAGCCACAGCTGAGGTGGCAGTAGGTACAGCGCCAGTGGCTATAGCCACCATACCTACAGAGAGAGTCCATGACAAAGGCCCCAGACGTGGCTGGTGAGCAGATTCTACTCAACACCAGCAAGAACTGACAAGGAGCAGATATCTTCATCCTGCAGATCACAGACCAGAGATGACCCAGGAACCAACACTCTTACATGAGTAGAATCCTGACATCCTTACTCCTTCTCAAGGATCAGAGAAGGGAAGGCCGCCCCTCCCCCACTACCAGAGATCTCCATCTATGTTACTGACCTCCCCAGGGCTGAGCAACTAGCTCCAATTCAGGCCTTGGAAGAAAACAAAAGAGTCATTTAGTAGGTCACAGGAAGTAGACATGACCTGTCAGGCTCAGCTCCACACAGGGGAATGTCACCCCACCAAGCCAGTGGAGCCTCTGTGGAGTGATGTCCTTCACATGGTAAACAGAGCCAGAGGCTGCCCCTCCCTACAACAGCCTAGGCAAACAATTGAAACTAAGTAAAAAAAAAAAAAACCCTGAGAATGGGTTCCATGAGTGTTTCAGGAGTTGCCCCTCAGGGAAAAGCTACCATTTTCTGAAAGGCCCCAACCCTACCTCATCATGGCATTTACACACTGGAGGAAACTGCCATCTCCCTCTTTGGTGATATTCAAAGCATATCTCCCTCCCACTGAATAGCCTGGGAAGAGGATCACAAAATCCTGGGTAAAGCAGAGCATTTTTCTGCCTGCACAAAAAAAAAACTGACTTAAGAAACCAGTCAAGCAAAATGAAAACTAAACACCACAAGCACACCAGAGACTCCACCAAGAGACAGGTTATAGACACAGGAGAGATACAGGGTCTTATCATCCCCCCCCCAAAAAAAAACCCCAAATAAAAGAACTCTTCTTTTTAACCTTTTTTTCAATTTTTAAAAGTGTTTGATGTTAATTTTTTCTCATAATTTTTATTTTTGATGTGTGTGTGGGGGTTTAATCTCTTTTGACCTTTTGGTCCTTTTTTTATTGTTTTCATTTCTTTCTCTCTCTCTTTCTTTTTGTTTGACATAATTGCTGTTCTGCTCATCCCCAGATACATACCAGTGGTCAATTATTAGACCTTATCCCCCATTGTGTACATACTTAATCCTGAAATTTATTACTCGATTCAAAAAATCTTAGGCTTAATTTCTTTAATGGCAGTATTATCTCTTTATACCAGTATAATTTTCAATTAACTAATTTTAATTTTCTTTTATTTTTTAGTTTTTCATGTTTCCTTTCTATCCCTCCTCTCCTCTCAACCTATCCTTTTCTTCTCTCCATATCATTTCTTTAAAGTTACATAATTTTTAAGTGTTTCACTTCTTAGATTTAAATTTTTGTTTATCCATTTTTTCTTTATTTTTAAAAAAATCTCTCTCCAATCATTCTGTACAATGCATTTCCCTCTCAGAGATTAGGACTTGGTTAAATTCACTCTTTTTTTTTCCACCAGATTTCTTTTTTTTTAATTTTTTTTGGGGGGGATCCAGTCGTGGGACCTGAACTCTGGGCCTGGGAGCTGTCCCTCAGCTCTTCAGCTCAAGGCTAGCACTCTACTACTTGAGCCACAGCGCCACTTCCAGCTTTTTCCTTTTTGCTTATGTGGTGCTGAGGAATCAAACCCAGGGCCTCAGGCATGCAAGGCAAGCACTCTACCACTGAGCCACCTTCCCAGCCCAAATTCACTGTTCTTTTACCTCTCCACATCCCTCTAATCCTATTTTTCTCCACAATTCTCCCTAAACCTAATAATTTCTGGTGTGTCAAATCCTTTTTGCTTTTATTACCCTATTAGTCCATGGTTGTTTGATGATGAATAGATTGTATCTGATGTACTAGATTGTATCTGCAGCCATTTTGACTGTGCAACTACAGGACTCCGGTTGATGCTTGCCTTAAAATAGTGGTCTAGCACAAAATTGGTTTACTTTCATACCAAATGGGCAGAACAAGCCAGAAAACACAAAAAAATGGCAAGTCTGGGTATATGAATTCCCACTCATGATAATCAGGTGACAGAATATTAATGAATAATCCAGAAGAGAGTACCCAAAAAGCTCTACAAGCCTTACTGGTATACATGGTGAATGAATAGATTGAAAGGTTGCAAAAGACTCAGTGTGAGCGAGATAGAGAGCGAGAGGGGGCAAACCAAAGATTAATACAGGAATCTTGTGAGCATGAGGAAGCTACTCAAAGATTAATACAGGAATTGCGTGAGCAGGTTAAAAACAGTCAAAGAGAAATACAGAAATTGCATGAGAAGGCTGAGATCAGTCAAAGAGAAAGACAGGAATTGCATGATTGTGAGGAAGCTGTTCAAAGAGTAATACAGGATTTGCGAGAGAAGGATGAGAATAGAACAAGATCAATAAAGGCATTCATGGAATCCATGAGCAGACAGCTGAATGAATTAATGGAGACCACAAAGGGAATGCTCAATGGAGCCCAAGAAAAGTAATGGGAGTCCAAGGAAACCATAACGAATCAACTAAGTGATTTGAGAAGAAACACTGACCACCAAATTAAGGAAGTAAAGTTCATACAAGACCTAAAACAAAGCTGCAACAAAGAATTTGAAGCCAGCAAAGCCAAACAATTAGAAGGAAAAGAAATAAAAAACAAAGTAGAAAGTCTTGACAGTTGGTTAGACCATGTAGAAGATCGGATCTCGGGAACTGAAGACAGCTTAGATATTATAGAGAAAGAATGTATAACTATCCAAGACAAATCCAAGAAATATGATAGATCTATTCAACATTTGGAAAGCACCATCAGAAGGCCTAATCTGAGGGTAATGGGTGTAGAGGAGCACCTAGAGACAGAAGTTAACGGTTTAGGAAATTTATTTCACAGAATCATAGCAGAGAATTTCCCAAACATGCAAAAAGATAGGCCTATTCAGATACAAGCTTTTAGAACCACCAAACCAGACTGACAAAAGATACTTAAACATGTCCTACACATAGAAAAACAACAAGAGCACAATAAAGGCCAAGAAACAGGATCCAAGGGAATTAAATTAGAACTCAACACTGAAAGCCACCAAAGAAAGTCCTGTAACACTTGGAGGCTGAACAATACACAGTTGAATCACCAGTGGGTCATGGAAGAGATTAGAAAGGAAATGCAAATGCTCATGATAGTCCACAAAAATGAACACATAAATTACCAGCACCTCTGGGACACAGGAAATGCAGTACTCAGAGGCAATTTTATACCTCTGAGTTCCTACATCAACAAATTAGAGAGATCTGAAACCAACAATTAATGAGATATCTGAACCTCATTGAAAAAGAGCAACAAAATAAACCCCAATCCAGTAGATTGAAAGAAATAATTAAAATTAAATCAGAATTAAACGAATTAGAATCCAAAAAAAAAAAATAGAAAGAATCATCAAAACAAAGAGTTGGTTCTTCAAAAAAAATTAACAAAAATTGACAGACGTTTAGCAAATCTTATCAGAAAAAGAAGAGCACACACAGAAATAAACAAACTCAGAGATGAGAATGGAAACATCACCACAGAAACAACCAAAAATCCAGAACATTATAAGGGAATACTTCTCAAATCTTTATGCTAATAAGTTTGAGAACCTGGTAAAAATGGACCTTTTCCTAGCAAATATTGACATGCCAAAACTAAACCAAGATGAGTTAAATCGAATTAACAGGCCCATATCATGCATTGAGATAGAAGCAGCAATAAGAGAACTCCGATCTAAGGACCAATGGATTACAGTGGAATTCTACAAGGCCTTCAAAGCAGAGCTCACACCAATACCCTCCAACTCTTTAATGAAATTGAAAGAGAAAGTGCACATGGAACTCATTCTATGAAGACATCCTAACCCTCATCCTAAAACCAGGCAGGGACTCATCAAAGAAAGAGAACTAGAGACTCATTTCTTTGATGAACATTGATGCAAAACTTCTCAACAAAATTTTGGCCAATCGACTTCAAGAATTCATCCAAAAAATCATACACCACGATCAAACAGGATTCATTTCAGGGATGCAAAGTTGATTCAATATATGCAAATCAATTAATATAATAATTAATATAATATATTAATATATATTATATAAGGCCCAAATAAATATAGGTCCCATGGTTTCCCTTATCTACAATAACTAGTATATTTTTTAATCAAGCAGGAATGGTCAGATAAGTTGATATTAGGCGAAAGATAAGAACTCAAATGGGTTTTTTTTCTCTTGATATTGTTTCTAGCATATTTCTAAGATGATTTCTTTGTATGTCCCTCCCCCATGGTATAACCCTTGTTTTCACTGTGTTTGATGTTGGTATAATTTGTGGAGGAGAAGGGAAAAACAAATTCTTTAAATAGGGATACAGGTGGACCCATTGCAACAATCAGATGTTCAACACGTTATGTTGGAAAACAAACTTTACAACTTTGGTGCATGTGTTGGTTTGGGGGTGGGGAGTTGGGAAGAGATGGTAAGGGGAAACAAAGGAGGGGCAACAATGCTTGATAAGAAATGTAATCATTTCCTTGCTCATGTAATTGTAACCCCTCTGTACGTATTTTCACAATAAAAAAAATCATGAAATTTAAAGTAAAAATCCATGTCAATTTTTTTGTTGTTGTTGTTGGTCGTGCAGCTTGAATTCTGGGCCTGGGCAATGTCTCTCAGCTCTTCAGCTCATTGATACCACTGTACCACTTGAGCCACAGTGTCCTTTCTACTTTTCAAGTGGGTTATTGGAGATAAGAGTCTCACAGACTTTTCTGCCCAGGCTGGCTTTGAACCACTATCCTCAATCTGAGACTCCTGAGTAGCTAGGATTACAGGCATGAGCCACCAAAGCCCAGATCCAAGTCAATTTGTAAAAAGCAAGCTTATTGAAACTTCTGGCTTTTTCCAATAAACAATCTTACTTTTTAGTATTAGTTTATAACTATGAGTTATTTTTAGATGTAACCGTGAACTTTTTAATAGAATCAAACATAATTTTTACTATTACTCAGTATCTCACAAAATCCACTGTAATTAGCTTTCCCCAAAGTAAATTATTACAGGAAGTGGCGCTGTAGCTCAAGTGGTAGAGCGCTCGCTTTGAGCTGAAGAGCTGAGGGACAGCGCCCAGGCCCAGAGTTCAAGCCCCACGACTGACAAAAAAAAAAAAAAAAGTAAATTATTACATACTCCATTACTCACTATTATTACACTCTATATTACATATAGTGTGAAGTGAAAATAGTTTGGATCATTATAAATTCACATCTGTGATTTTAAAAGAAGGAAAGAAGATTTTAGAGTTAAAATCAAATGTAAATGTGTTGTGTGTCCTAATTAAAGCAAAATTTATGAGTCCATACAGACAAATTTATTTTCTTTCCACTAAAGGCTTTGAAGTAATACTATTGGAAATAGTGAGGCAAGAGGAGGAAGAATTCAAATCATGTCAAAGAATGTGTCTGTTATTCTGCTACCCCCTCCATTAAGAAGACCTACCCGGTCCAGATATCACAAAACTTCAAGTATCTCTCTTAGAAATCTATTTGGAAAAGTTCTAAATCATTGATTATTTATGTATTTTCTGTTAAATGAAACAAAATATAGACACAAAACAACTGAAATAAAATGCACACATATGTTGAAGTCACCACAGGTGGAAAAACAACCAACAAAGTAGAACTCCCCCAAGAACAAAAACTTGTTGTGCCTGTTTGTTTTTAAGCACAAAAACCTGAAATACATGTTACCCTTGAGTAGATCCATAAAGATAACTGTGTCTCAGAAATATGGTTGTGTTAATTTGTAATTAAATTCATCTAGATGAATGTAATATAGCAAATCACGTGAATGGATCAAATTGTTTAAAACAAATGTGACTGTATGTGGAGTGAGAGCTGCACATATTAAAAGAATAAAATAACAAAAATCATGACATACTTAAAAAATTCAGAAATGCAATGAATAAGACCAATGGTATCCATATTGAGACCTAAATCTTACTGATTTAACAAGAACAAAATATGCAAATAATAGAATCTGAGCAGGGTACCTGAGTGTACATAATTGTAAACTACTCCAAATTGTAGAAGACTGAATGTAGGTTATCTAAAGGAAAACATCAACCCATGATATAAATGACATTGAAAATTTCATGAAAAGATAGAAGTAGTCTCTAGAAAATACTATTTTAATAAGTGGTGATCAAAATCTTTCTAGTACTGACAAAATTGCATACCTATTTAGTTAGATCCAAAAAAGACTCAAGTTACGCAAGCTGATTTGAAACTTTGGCAAAGTAGCAGGATACAACTATATTGTTATTATGGATGTTGACTCCGGCATGGAATTAATTTCCTCTTTGGTCTGACAAATGAATATATGAAAGAACAGAACTTCAGCTAAATATCAAGACCTAACTAAACATAGAACCAGAAAAGTGATCATGCAAGCCGTATTGCAACTGGGATAAAAGGAATATCAGTCATACTGATTCTGTATTTATTGTAAATGCTGATTTTTTCATAAATTATTTCCTTTAGCTTGCATTTTTAAAACATTGGTAACTAATTTTGGATTCCTCCTTCAATTTAGTTCTGAGTATAATGTATCACTTCAGTTCCTAACCCATATCCCCAGCACTCACACACACACACAAACACACATACACACAGGAGCTTCACGATGCACCTGCTTGGTGTGTGGAGTGGAGGGGGATGGAGGAGAGTCTCCTCCAGTGGTGGGGCTGAGGGGAGATTCAATCTCCTGGGCCGGTACTGGGGGTGAGGGGTAGTGCTGAGCTGAGGTAAGGCTGCAATTGCCATGATCTGGAAGCCTTAGGACCTAGTCAGGGCTGCGATTGTGGCCAGGGGTGGGGGGCAGGGTCCAGGGGAGCAGGGGTCGGGGCCCAGGGGCACACTTTGGTGGCAACAATGGCCAGGGGTCAAGGGGGCAGGGGCGCATTGCCTCAGGGTGGGGTTGCCCAGGAGAGGAGTGTGGGGCCAAGAGAGAGCTGAGAGAAGAGAGAGCATGAGCACAGGCACCAGTGGAAACGGCTTCAGTGGCTGGCGGCTGCTCTGATCATAGCGTGGGTCCTGGTCGGAAGTGCATAGCATGTGGCGGCGAGGCATCTATGGCTGCTGAGGCTGTGGCATCTGAGGAGAAGGAGCAGAGGCTGCATGCAGCCCCGCCTAGTGCCAGCAGAGCACCGCCTCCTCCCAGTAAGGCTGCTTTTCAAACATGGTGCTGCCGGCTCTGATCCGCAGAGCTTCTTGCAGTCACTTGGCAGAGATGGTGCACCCCTGGCTTGCTTGTGGCCCTTATTTGGTCCCGGCCCCAGATCCTCAGACTCTGAGCGCGCACCTGATCGCAGCCTACAGCTTCTTCCAGCAGCACACGTAAGTGGATGCCCTGCAGGCCAGCACCCCGCGATCCACCCCCTGCTACCTCCCCACACCACCTCTGACACACATACAACTGGCCTGTACCCCCAACCCCAGCTGTCAACAGTTCTGACTGGGTGATCACATTTCCCATGTCTGTCAGCTTCTGCTAGTGCTCCCAGTCCATTTGGTCTCCTTGTACTCCCCAAGAATCTGCCAAGTCGCCCAGAAGTATGTAGGCTGGAAGCAGGGAGTCCATCCATGTATATAGCATTTAGGACCCCATCAAAGTCCCCAACAACCCCCCTCCACCCCAGGTCAGACACCTCTCTGGAGGCACCATGACCCCCTGCTTTGTTTTCTGTCCAGGCTCTGAGGAGCCACATGTCTGGGGACTCCAGCGTCCTGGCCTAGGGTTTTGGTGAATGGGGAGTCAAGGCTAGTTGTTCCCAAGGGGAAGGGTCTGTCCCTGGAGAAAGGGGGAGGCAGGGTGGTTCTGCATTATTAGAGCATTGTTCCCCTTGGGTGGTTGCCCCTGGTTCTGACAAGAGAAACCCCGTGCTTGAGCTGGTACATTGCCCAGATGAGAAACCAACAAATTCAGGAGAGGCACTGCTCTGAGACTGTGTGTTTAGGTGTGTATGAGAGAGAGAGAGAGAGAGAGACAGACAGACAGACAGACAGACAGACAGACAGACAGACAGACAGACAGACAGAGAGACAGAGAGACAGAGAGAGACAGAGACAGAGACAGAGACAGAGAGAGAGAGATCATCTTTCTCATTGTACAGTCACCATGTCTAAAAAGAACAAAAGCATTTTGGGGTGGGGTTGGGTTGTGGGGTCTGAACTCTGGCCTGTGCGCTGTCCCTTAGCTCTTCAGCTCACTCAGCTCTTCAGCTCAAGGCTAGCACTCTACCACTTGAGCCACAGCACCACTTCCGGCTTTTTTCTTTTATCTTATGTGGTGCTGAGAAATCGAACCCAGGGCCTCATGCATGCAAGGCAAAGGCTCTACCACTGAGCTACCTTCCCACCCCGAGCAAAAGTATTTTATTTGTGTGTATGTGTGTATTTGTTGTCCTTTTTTCATTAATGCCCAGTATGAGCCCAGCCACAATTCTTGTTTTCTCTTTCGTTTCATGGCTCCTTTAGAGAAGGTTTCAGTAGATGTTCCTTTCCACCACTTTCTTCCCCTTTCCTCCAGCCCACAGTAACTGGTGGGCCTATATGGGTCTCTCCTAGGAGGCCTGTGTGAACTGCAGACCAGAGTGGACACCTGCCCTTCTGTCTTCAGCCAGAAGGCTGATGAGGCTAATGTGACCACAGCCGCACTCTTCCAGACAGTCTGCTCTCATGTGTATAGTTGGAGCTAATTCAAAGTTGGGAATGTGTCTGCCAAACATAATTAGGGAATGAGATAGGGGGAGTAGGGCAGGGGCTGTGAATCTAGGTCGGTCTGGGAAGTGATGAACGGTGTGACATGGCAGATGGTTCACCATGAACGAGGATGAGAGAGGAATCTTACCCAGGGCATTGACAGTGTCCGTCGACATCTGAACAGGAGGCACCAGACCCCCAATGGTGGCATGGATTCCCTCCCAGGGCAGTGCACTGGTTGGCAGTCCTCCCTCGAGTCCTGCAGACTACAATCTGTGTCCCTCCTGGGCTGTTTCTAGCTGGGCAATGGTAGGCAATTGTGTTCCCCCTGCTAGAGCCTGCTTGGGATCAGGACATGGCAGTTAGCTAGGGCTCTCTGAATGCCATTTTCTGTAACCTACTGTAGGCTGTCTGGAAGGAAAAGGGGACTACTGATTTTGGAACCCATTAAGTTTGATTGGGACAAGTGAAATGCCAGATTTCCCAGGGTTTTTTTTTTTCCTTGATGCTGGCTATTTCTACTAATGCCTGGAATTCTGGGTCAAATTAGATGGACCATTTTAGACATTAAATTAGACATTCAAAGTGGCACAGGCAGAGTTCCCAAGCCAGATGGTCTCTTGCTATGAACGTTGTGTCTTGACTGCCTTTCTCCAGAAGCTGCTGATTCTCCTCCAGCTCTCTCTAGGGTGACCACCACAGTCAAGGATGTCTTGGGGATCAGAGATTGTGACCTTGCCATCCACAGCCTGCCAGCTGTGAGCAGAGACAAATCCCAGGACCTGTACTGGACTCTGGGAGATTCAGAGACCCGGGATGCCTCAGGGATTCTTTCTCTGCAACATGAAACTTGGGAGGCGGATATGGTGGACCATCCTGTCTGGCCCCAGAGAGTGGATAGGAGGCCCCTTGAGCCTGGTGCTCACCTAACAGCAACCTTGTTCACACCTGAGTGGGGAATTGAATGCCACATAGCTGGTCAGTGGCTGGACAGAGATCTTTGAGAAGATAGACATCCCAGAGGCCCTGGAATTCAGTGAGGACATCATGGCTCATGTCTTTGGAACCAAAGCAGTTAAGTGCAGTGGCACCAGGAGGGTGGGAAGAGGGATGAGGGAGAACTGTTGGAGAGCTACATCAGGCTTTGCCCTCACCTAGGATGCTTACCTGAATTGGATGGGACTTTTCTGTAATATTGTCATAGACAGATGCTCATTTATTTATCCAACAAACCGTTACAGTGGGTGCCAGGTCCGGGGGTGAGGGTGGGGGTTATACACAATTAAAGGTACCAGTGCTGGTTCCACAGCACATGAAGACATCTTGGTTTGAGCTGGAGATCATTGCTACACTACTGTCATCCTAGCTACTTAGGAGGCTGAGAGGGGAGGATTGAGGCCCATGCAGGAAAGCCTGTAAGACTCTTATCTCCAACTAACTACCAAAAAGAAAACACCAGAAGTGGATGAGTGGCTCAAGCCATAGACTGTTGGCCTTGAGTAAAAAGGCTCAGAGACAGCACCCAGGATCTGAGTTCAAGGCCCAGGAGTGACACATAGAGAGGAAAGAGAAAGAGAGGAGGAAAGAATGGAGGGAGAAAAGGAGGGAAGGAAGGAAGAAGGGATCATGCAGGCCTTGGTTTGGAGTCCCTGGATCAAGAGATCCAACCATGCACAATCTCTGTGGGACAGTTTCAGAGCCTAAAGCCAGTATGTAGGACCAAGCCACTGTCCCCTCAGCAACTTCATGACATCCAGGATCTGGGTGGTTGCCGACTGCAGAGGGAAATAGCCTCGGGTAGACACTAGTGCTCAGGGTGGGTTACAGAGTTTCAATCTCCCCTGGCTCACCAAGTTTATTTTCTGGTCAGATAAGAAGAAAGTATCCAAGGGCTAGGGAGGTATAGGGTAAGGGAGTGTCCAGAGTGGGGTAGCAAGGGATAAGCAGGAAGATGAAGAGGGAGGACGATCCCAGATCAAGTGTGTCAGGCCATTGAAACCATGACCTCACCTGAAAACCTAGACCATCAGTGATAGAGCATTCAACCCAGCCACATGGCTATTAAAAGTCCTGGCATTCTGGGTTCACTGTTGATGACCTCACTGTTGTCCACTGCAGGATACCTGTGCAGTACATCCTTGGGGACTGGGACTTTTGCTGGCTCAATCTGAAGGTGACACCCTCAGTGTTCATTCCTCAACCAGAGACAGAGGTAACCAGGGCACTGGCACAGGAAAGCCAGGGAATGAGGGCAGGAGTCAGACCAGTGTTGCTCTGAGACTTCCTCTATGGGACTCTAGGGTCCCGTGACTACAATTCTCAGAGGTAGAGGTGGGTCTCCTTGCTTTCTAAGGCTTTAGTCTAGATGGCAGATGTGCGATTTAGAGAGGGCGGACTGAAGGTCGAGGCTGGTGGAAAAACCAGAGGCACTGGGCCTGAGCAGGGTTGTTTCTTTGAGGATACTCACAACCCAGGAACATTCCTGAGATAGATCAGCACTTTTCTCCTTCCCGAAAGAGAGGGACCTAGAGCCCTCCAGTCTGCATCCCTTGGCTGAGAAATTCATTCATTCCCATATCCTTTGGTTGCATAACTAGATCTCACCTGACTGCTCGGTGTCAAGGCAGGACAGTGAGAGATCTTCAGTCCTTGATGAGGTCATGGGATCCTCAGTATGAGATTGTACTTGAATGTCCTGACTTGGTGCATGGTCAGTCCCATCTAAGACTGCCATGATCTAGGACATAGAATCCAGAGAATCAGAGCAGAATGGTTCTATTCTGTAAGTTTTGAGTATTATGTGTGAGCTTTGAGCTCGGGTGTGCTCACCCGCTTCCCTTTCTTGGGTGGGTTTATGCTAGAAAAAGCTTAAAACTAGGGCCTGGGCCCATCTGTTGTTTTATGCTCAAAGCTAGCACTCTACCATTTGAGCCACAGCTCCACTTGCAAGGTTTTTGGATGTTTAATTGGAGATAAGAGTTCTCATTGATTTTGCTGCCAAGGGTGGCATCCAACTGCAGTCTTTAGATCTGTCTCCTGAGGGGATAGGGTGACAGGCATAGAAAAGCATCTTTGGGGGGCTGGGAAGATGGCTCAGTGGTAAAGCGCTTGCCTTCCATGCATGAGGCCCTGGGTTCGATTCCCCAGCACCACATAAGAAAAAAAGCCAGAAGTGGCGCTATACCTCAAGTAGTAGAGCACTAGCCTTGAGCTGAAGAGCTGAGGGACAGTGTCGAGGCCCAAAGTTAAGGCACCACTACCAGACCCCCCCCAAAAAAAGAAAAGCATCTTTGGCCGGGTGCCAGTGGCTCATGGCTGTCATCTCATCCTAAGTACTCAGGAGCTGAGATCTTAGGATCAAGTTTCAAAGCCAGCTTGGGCAGGAAAGACCCTCAGACTCTTCTCTCCAATAAAGCACCAGAAAACTGGACATGGTGCTGAGGCTCAAGTAGTAGAGTGTTGGACTTGAGCTGAAGAGCTCAGGGATAGCACCCAGGCCCTGAGTTCAAGCCCCACAACCAACAAAATGAAAGAAAGGAAAACATCATTGCCTGCAAAGGACGGTGGTGGTGTATTTGTGTGTATGTGTGTGTGAGCGGGAGTTGGTACACATTTAGTGCCCCACTCAGTCATAGTTTTAGATTGATTGTTCCACACTCTTAGTTCATGGCAGCTGATTCTTGACCACAGGTGAAGCTCTGGGTTGGATGTCGACCACCGGACCTCAGTCTCCTCATGGGACAGTTGTGAGGAAATAAGGGACTAATACAGAGGGATCTCTGGAGCAGGGCCAGGCACAGAGGGAGCAGGTGTCAGATACAGTTCTCAACAATTCTGTGAGCATATAACAGGAAGTTACCAGAAAGGGCTCAGATGGGGTCTGTTATTAATCATGAAACAGGCGTGGGATTATGAAACTAAGCTTGGCTTTCTTTCATCATTGCCCTGTCCCATGAGGAAGGGATCCTTCACTCTATTCATTTTTCCAGCTGGGGAAAATGAGTGATGGAGAAGCCAGGTGACCTACTCATGACCCCCATCTGTCAGGAAGCTCGGCCTGATTTCTATGCCATGCTACCTAGAACTGTGGGTGTTATTCAGTCCACTTCTTGGGGATGGAAGTAGACTTCTTGTCATTTGTGGGGCTTGAATTCTGGTCCTGGATGGTGTCCCTGAGCTTCTCAAATCAAGGTTAGGGCTCTACCACATGAGCAACAGCATCACCTCCCGTTTTCTGTTGGTTCTTTGAGTATAAGTCTCACAGACATTCCTCCCGAGCCAGCTATGAACCACGATCTTCACATCTCAGGCTCCTGTGTAGTTAGGATTATAGGTCTGAGCCACCCGCACCTGGTTTAAGTGTAATTCTGGTCCTCTCTCTCTTTCTCTCTCTCTCTCTCCCTCTCTCCCTCTCTCTTTCTCACTCTCAGGAATTGGTTGAATGAGTGCTGGAGGATGTGGCCCAGCATCCCCATGTGGCTGGAACCCAAGGTGGCCTTCTCATTCTGGAGGTGGACTGTGGGTCAGGAGCTGTTTTGCTCAGCCTGTTGAACCAGCTTCCTGAGGTAAGCCCCTCTGTGCCCTGGCTAGACCATGACGGTTATTCATTGTCCATCCCATGAGTCTTGCCCCACATCTCTCTCCTACACTCTTGAATGAAAGCGGATGAGAAGCTGTCCCCTTGTCCCCCTGCCCATCACAATCCCGGGCTTCTGACCTATACCCCCATCTATCTGACAAGACCCTGGATATAAGACAATAAAAACACTCCTGTATACTACCCTTTGCTGGGGAGTGTTATTTTGGTTAGGGGGGAGGGGTTCAGAGGAAAGACCCCAGACCTGAAACATCCCAGGGGACATTTGTTCTTATGACAGAGCCAAGTCATTGCTGTGGACTAGGACGAAGCCTCCATCAGACTGACCCAGAACAATGCTCAAAGATAGGTAGGTTGTTGAAGTATCAAACCCACTCATGTCTGCTTCCTACTCCCAACAAGGAGATGTAGTGTGAGTGGCCTGGCCCTGGGCCTAAGGGATTATAAATGGATGGTGGCAGTCAGGAACTCATGGCTCCCACCCATCATCCTGGCTCTTTGGGAGGCCGAGGTTTGATGGTCGTGAATCAGAGCAGCCCGGGAAGGAAAGTCCATGAGATTCTTATCTCCCATAAACCACCTCCCTCCTCAAAACCACAGACAAAAAAGCCAGATGTGGTGCTGTGGCTCAACTGGTAGAGCTCAGCTTTGAACAAAAAAGCTCAGGGATAACACCCAGGCCCTGAATCCAAGCCCTAGGACCAACACAATCATGAAATAAATGAATAGTGTACATCTTTTATCTGACTACCATGAAAGATGTATTCAGTTTTCTCACTGGTACATGTAGACAAAGGTAAGGAGCTCCCTTTGATGGTCCCCCAACCCTCTCCTTCTCTCCTTTATCTGTCCAGGCTTAGGTTGCAGGACAGAATTCAGATCATCCCCCTGGATGTGACCTTAGGTACCCTCCCTCATCCACCTCCCTTGGGGTCAGGATCCTGGATGTACTCCCTGCTGGGAGGATGAGGTACCACAGAGATGAGGGTAGGTATGCCCAACACTCACACACATACACACACACAAACACACAAACACCCCTAAGCCAACTCAGACTAGCCTTTTCCAAAGACACTTTATCTCCTTGGATTAACTGACCTAGGAGAGGAATTTGATCCCCTGTAACTGATTATTTTAACTTGGGCTTGTTAGTTGACAGGAGATAAACAGGAGCAAACAAAAACCAAAAAGCCTTTGGTGTCTGTCACCTGGGATTCAGGCTCATGCCTGTCATCCTGGGTACTCCAGAGGCTGAAAACTGAGTACCACAGTTTGAAGCCAGCCATAACCTGGAAAGCCTGTGAGACTCTACACTCCATGGAACCACCAAAAAGCTAGAAGTGGAGCTGTGGCTCAAGTGGTAGAGCACCAGCCTTGAGCAATAAAACTCAGAGAGACAGCTCCCAGATCCTCAGTTCAAGCCCACACAAACAAATGGCCGTGTCTTGTTGGCCACAGATTGTTCAGGCCTTGAGGCCCCTCTCACAGAGTGTGATACAACACCTGTCCCTGGGTGGTGTATCAGGGCCTTCAGAAATCTGGTGGTGGAATCCAGGGCTTCCCCTTCGTGCATTCTCAACCCACATTGGCTGGAAGGCAGAGCCTGACAAGGCTGGCAGCCTGAACAGCTGAGAGGCTCCAGCTTTTCCAAGGTGATCAGAAAGGGCTTCTTGGAGACAACACTTGAAAAGGGGGTCTTGCTTAATTAGGAGGATCTGAAGGAAGCACAGAGAACAAAGGTGCTACAGATGATGGGCAACATAACAGAGCGTGTTCATTTCCAGCCAGGGTTGCTGGTGAGAGACTTGGTATAGATGTGCAAGACTGTCCCAAGACAGGCCTGAGGGGTCACAGAAGAACAGCTATCCAGGGCTGGGATTTAGTTTTAGAGGTTGAGGGCTGGCCTAGCACACAGGAAAGCTTGGGTTCCATTCCTAGGTCCTGCATACACAGAAAAAGCTGGAAGTGGCACCGTGGCTCAGGTGAAAGAGCACTCCCCTGCAGACACAGAAAGTCAGGGACAGTCCCGGGCCATGAGGTCCGGCCCCACGTCTGTCACCATAAAACAGTTCTCCCAGAGACCTTTGTGACAAGTGGATGGCTATGCCCTGAAGCTCTTAGTAGATCCATCCGTGCTTTGTGCCTCAGCTGACAGAGGGGAGCTGGACAGTCCTTCTGCCCTGGGCACCCCTGGGCCTGGTTATCAGCAACCTCCCAACGTCTTCCACTGGGACATGGAGCAGCTGACCCAGAAGTCCTCAGGTATCGGTTGGGTGGGGCAGGGGGACATAGGGCAGGCCCCAGAACTCCTTGTGGGTCTGATCTGTCCTGGAAGACCAGACAATCTGGAGGAGGCAGATGGGAACTTAGAGGGGGTTAGTGAGGTTGAGGGAGCCCTTTAAATGCCATTGCCCCACCCAGATTCTAGCCTCCCTTTGCTGTCCCTGAAGGAGGTAGAGGGGTGTCTAGGCGGTAGTGTCTAGAGGAGGACTAGGTGGAAATTCTGAAGGACTAGACACCATAAGCCATGAGCCGGTGACTCACGCCTGTCATGCCACAGCTGTCATCCTGACCACTTGGGAGGCTGAGATCCTGAGGATTTCATTTCCCAGCCCAGGCAGGAAAGTCCCTCCAGATCCTCATCTCCAATCTTCAACTGGAAGTGGCACTGTGGCTCAAGTGGTAGAGCACTGGCCTTGAGGAAAATTAGACATCAGGGACAGTACCCGAGCTCTGAGTTCAAGACCCTCAACAAAACAAAAACAAAAACAAAAAACAAGAAAGAAAGAAAGAAAGACACGCTTTTCTTGCTTGCAAGAGATGGTGAAATAGTACAGTTGTTGTGGTTGTGAGACCAGATGCTGGCCTCACAGTACAGACATTTCTAATAACTCACCATGTTTACCCCAGTGTGAAGCCATAGCAGGGTGGGTGGTGCCTTACCAAGTACTCCACAGGTCGTCGCTTGTGGCAGGCAGGGAGTGGGTGAATGGGAGCAGGGGGGGGATGGTAGTGTCAATTATATGCTCTCCATCCATGGAAGAATGGTTTTGGATGCTGGTGACCAAGTCTGAAGTGTAGGGTTACATTTTGTTTGTGTCTTGATGAGTTGGGTTTTCCCTTGGTATAAGAAGGTGGCTGCAGAGGAGGCTACAATGCTTGATAAGAAATGTACTCCTTATTTTGCCCATGTAATTGTAACCCCTCTGTACAGTATTTTCACAATAAAAAAAGAAAGAAAGAAAAGCGCGGAAGAAAAAAAAAAGAAGTTGGGTGTACCCGGGCACTGCCAGTGGCTCACAACTCTCATCCTAGCTACTCAGGAGGCTAAGATCTGAGGATCATGGTTCAAAGTCAGCTTGGGCAGGAAAGTCTGTGAGATTTCATCACCAATGAAACACCAGAAAATTGGATGTGGTGCTGTGGCTCCAGTAGTAGAGCTCACACGTTCATCTGAAGAGCTGAGGCCCTGCTGGCAGGCCCAAAATTCAAACCCCATAACCTACAACCAAACAAAAGGTAGCTGAATTTTCTGCATAACAGTGTGTACAGTAGAAATGCCATGATGTGTTGTGAACCATTCTAGACATGTGAGAGGCTCTGAGTTTTGTCTACAGTTGGTCGGATGATGGTAGTGCCATCATCTCTGGGGTGGAATATTCAGGGTGCTCAGGGACTGCTAAGGCTTTGGGCTACCAGTGTGTGTGTCTTTGTGTTTGTGTGTCTTTTGTCTGTGTGTGTCTGTGTCTGTGTGTTTGGATGTAGAAGACCTGGGCCTTGAACTCAGGGTCTAGGTGAAGTTCCTATGCTTTTGTGCTCAAGCTACTGCTCTAACATTTGAGCGGCAGCTCCATTTCTGACTATTTGGTGGTTCATTGGAGATAAGAGCCTCACAGACATTTCTGTGCTGACTGGCTCCTGAGTAACTCGGATGACAGGTGTGAGACACCAGTACCATATTTTTGTGTGTGTATGTGTGTGTGTGTGTGTGTGTGTGTGTGTGTGTGTGTGTGTGTATTTCCCTCATCTTTCTCTGTCCCCTACCTGGGTGCCTGTCTTTCTGGCCTTGGATGGTGCCCCTCCTGCACCCAGACTTTGCCTTTAGCCTCCTATCAGGGTCTACAATGAGTCCTAAATTGACAGAGACCTGAGTTCAAGCTTTTCTTTGGGGCCCAAGTCCAGCTGTCCAAATCTTTGGCCGTCTCCAGGGGATTCTGTCAGCCGGGCCAGCTGCAATAAAGTCTTGCCTGTCTCTGGGTGGGGAACTCAGACATGGGATGTCCTGCCCTTTTCCTCAGCTAGACCTCTGGCTGCATGTCCCTCTCAGCAGGCTGGCAGTGGAGTGGGGTAAGGGGGTTGCCAGTGGCTCTGGCCAACTCCAGCTTGATAGTGGACTGAAGGCCACCCAAGCAAGGAGGATTCCGGGCTACATTGGAGGTGAGGCCAAGGTGGCTTGAAAGTATCTGTTAGTGTCTAGGAAATGTTCACGTACTTTATCGCAGGCAAGTCTATCTTCCAGCCCCAGCTGGGCCTCTCCAATCCTTTTAGATAATTATGGATGCCCAGAATACAGAGGCACAGATTTTAGATTCCAGGGCCAGGGAATTGGGGGAGGAGAGACTGGTATGGTCAATACCTCAATGTTCTGGGGCATTAGCCTTGATCTGGGTATGCCCTCATTTTGCACATCACTTCTTAACCCAGAGCTGGCCAGAAACAGGCCACTTGTGGTGCCACTGTGGAAGTGGCAGGAGTGGAAGTGAGATCTAGTATGATCAAAATCTGGATTTACGGCCTGCGGGGGGGGGGGGGGGTTAAAAGATGTCTTGTAAAAAACAACTCTTAGAGCTGGAACTCCGGGCCTAGGCACTGAGCTTCCTTTGCTCAAATCTAACACTCTACCACTTGAACCACAGCTCACATTTCATCTTTTTTAGTAGTTTAATGGAGGTAAGAGTCTCACGAACTTTCCTGCCTGGGCTGGCTTCAAGCTGCCATCTTAAGAGCTCAGCCTCTTGAGTAGCTAGGATTGCTGGCATGAGCCACTGGCACCTGCTAAGGATGTTAGTGTGTGTGTGTGTGTGTGTGTGTGTGTGTGTGTGTGTGTGTGTGTCTCTGTGTGTGTGTGTGTGTGTGTGTGTGTGTGTGTGTGTGTGTGTGTACCAGGGCTTGAACTCAGAGCCTAGGTGGTATCCTTTAGCTTGTTTGCACAGGTTGGTGCTCTACCACTTTTACTCCAGTAGCTCTGCTTCCCAGCTTTTTGGTGATTCATTGGAGATAAGAGTAGGCCCAGGCTAGCTTTGAATTTGATTGATCCTCATGTGTCAGCCTTGAGTAGCTAGGATTATAGGCATGAGCCACTGGCATCCAGCTGCAAGGATGTCTCTTCATACTGTCTTCTGTTCTAAGAGCTGTCTACTTGCCCTGGCCTAGATCTCTGATCTCCACATCAGCTCCCAGCAGCCCTTGACTGTGTGGAGAACATAAAGCTCAAACCTGTCAAGCATCCTATTTCTATGTCCTCAGGGGAGGGTAAGTTTCCTTTGAAGCCTGGAGAAGTAGGGGTAGAGGGAGGAAGGTTAGCTGTGGGTGGGAGCTAGGCTGGGAGAGAGGTACACTGTCTTAGCCAAGAAGGAAAGTGTGGCCAGATGTTAATAGCTTATGCTCTCCTATTCTGAGCTCCTGAGGAGGCTGAGATCTAAGGATTGGCATTCAGAGGCAGCCCAGCTCATTTTTCTTTCTTTCTTTCTTTTCTTTTCTTTTTTTTTAGTATCTGTAGGATCTATTTTTGTGTGTGTGTGAAAATACTGTACAGAGGAGTTACAATTACATAGGCAAGATAATGAGTACATTCTTATCACCAGCTCATTTTTCTAAAGTGTGTGAGACTCTCCTTTCCCAATAACCTCCTGAAAGCTAGAAGAAAAGGTGTGGATCAAGTGGTAGATTTGCTAGCCTTGAATGAAAAAAGTGAGGGACAGAACCCTGATCCTGAGTTCAAGCCCTAGTAACAAGATGTGCCCATGCACACACACATGCACACACACATACACACACACACACACACACACACACACACACACACACTCACACAGGAAGGTGGTAATGATGAGTTGAGCTAAAACTGAGGGCAGCCCAGAGGCACAGTCATAGTAAACTCTTGACATGTCAGTTATTTCTCCCCAACTCTTTCTTGGGCTGAGGGGTCTGGGCCATAGCAGTAAGTTCCATGGAACTTGCACATCCATCCATACCTAGGGTACAGGACCAAGGGAAGAACACGATGGATGCTCGTTTATACTCAGTGCATGATTGCAGACCTTCATCTGCCGCTGAACATTGGTGAGGAAAGCAATGCTCTGAGCCCTGGGACTCCTGGGATAGCCACTGCTACAAGCAGCAGCCAGCCAGCTGTGGATTCCTGAGCCTACAAGTCTTTTATGAGCCCAACTCAACACCCACCCAAGGTGTGACTGACAAATTTGCCCCCGTGCCATCTTGCAGCTCTTGCCCTTCCTGGCCCAGAAACCTGGCCTGAAATATTGATTCACTGCTCAGATCCACACTGCACCCATGACAGATGCCATTCTGATGACCTGGCCAATGACATCCGTGCCCTAAGGCTAGATCCTTCTCTGCTACTTTGGCTCGGTCTGTAGGCAAAAGGCTCCCAAAGAGGATGCTTTCTAGACTTGTAGGACACCTAGATATTGGGAGACACTTAGGGGCCCACTGGAAATTACTCTGCCTAAAGCCACAGAGTGAGGTTCAAGCAGGCCAGGTGTTGGTCATGTGCGGCGAACGCCTTCTCGACCAGCGAGGAAGAACAACCACCACACCAGGAGTCTTCTCAGATCACGCTTTATTGGAGAGACTTGTTACTTGTAGGAGAGCTTGAGCGCGAGAGAGCGTGCACCCAAAACATGGCCGCTTATATAGGGAATAGGAACACGGGTCGTTCTATCATTGGTCGTCTGCCTTTCACCGGCACCAGGTGCCACGGGATTGGCTGGGGACTCTACTGTGGCTCGCACATGCGCAAAGCCCAGGACCCAACGTCCCGCCAAGCACTGCCTAATATGGACCTCAAAGCTGCAAGGGAGTGGGCGGAGTCTAATTGCATTCGCCCCGGCTCCCTGCAGTTCCCCCTTTTTGTTTTTTGGCGACAGGTAAGAGTAGAGTTTGGGCCTCTGTCTAAAACATTAATGAGAGGACCTTGCACTGGCCTTCGCCTGAGGGGCGCGCCTTCCCCAGTGATGACCAGGCCCGTCCGATGCCTTTTTTGCAGAGGTGGGATCTTGGGCATCAACCCACTTGCAACCCAGCATGCTCTTCTTGAGGAGATGAGAACCATCTCCTCAAGTGCAGTGCACTTGCCTTGCACCCTGTCCCAAATTGCAAATTGCATACCTGTCCCGGTGCAATGGGATCCCCTGATCCCTCGGGGTGCTAAGGCTATGCAGGATGGTAAGGCTTAATTGCCTCTCAGGGCCAACAGCCAGATCTGGGGTGAGGATCCACTCTCCAAAGCGGCTAATGCTTGCGAGATAACAACCTTGTCCCTTCTGGTTTGGGATCGAAGGCGACAGACCAACCATAGGCAGACCACGCATCCTCCCAGGCAGCAGGCTAAAAACATTCCGACTCCCACCCGCTCATTGAAAAAGGACACCGCAGAGGCCCAGTCAGTAAATTGTAACAGCCCACAGCATCATTGGTTTAACAGCCCACAGCATCATAGGTTTAGCTATCACAGGGATTGCTATTAGCACTGTTGCTAACAGCAGGAAGATCAGCTGCATCAGGACACGAGTGGATGGCATCTTCATTTTGCGGGTCTTCTTTTTCAAGAGGGGGTTCTTCTGCAGTCTCCACCAGCCTGGTCAGTCTCGTTGGCACCCAGTGAGGTACTTCTTGACTCTGTGGAAAAATACAAACAGCTCCCCTGGATCTCGTTATTACCAGATCCGGTCCATACCATTTATTATTAATAACATCCTTCCACATAACCATGTCTTTAGTATCCATGGGGTCTCTTGTCATATGCCGATCTGCGGCAGACTGATCGTTGTCATTTAGAATTAAAAAATTAAGGGTAAAGAGCGCAAGAGAAAGTCTTTCCCTAGGGGACGCTGACTCAGCAATTCCCCCTTTTTGTTTTTGAAGCATTTCTTTTATGCTTCTATTAGCTCTTTCCACTATACCTTGTCCTTGAGGATTGTAGGGCAATCCGGTGGTGTGGGCAACCTGCATTTGTGCACAAAAGGCGCGAAAACCATGGGAAGTATAAGCAGGGCCATTATCCATCTTGAGTCTAAGGGGCTTTCCCCAAGCTGCCCAAGCTTCTAAGCAGTGTATTTAGACATGAGACACCTTTTCTCCTGCCAGAGGTGTGGCATGAATGACACCGGAAAAGGTATCGATAGACACATGTAAATATTTTAACTTACCAAATTCTGTCAGATGAGTAACATCCATTTGCCATAGGGCGTTTGGTCTCAACCCCCTGGGGTTTACCCCCACATGGGGAGGATGAAGAAAGGTAACACAAAATTTACAGGCTTTAACAATATATCTTGCCACATGCCTGGGCAAATTATATCTTTTCCTAAGGGTATTTGCGGGTACATGATACAATTTATGAAAGTCTTTTGCCAATTCTACAGGATCAGCAGCAACCAGGGCCACAGCCCGAGCTGCCTGGTCCGCCAGGGCATTACACTTTGCCATCGGGCCCAGCAACATAGAGTGGGTGCGAATATGTCCAATATAAAAAGAGTGTTTTCTGTTTAAGATAAGGGATTGAATCTGTAACAAAACATTAGAAATTGTACTGGCCTGCTTAATTGAAGCAGCAACTTCAAGGGAAGCAACGGCATTTACAACATAAGATGAATCAGAAAATAAATTAAAAGGTTGATCAAATCTTTTAAAAACTTCAAGCACAATTAAACATTCAACAGCCTGTGGAACATTCGGCCGAAAATTAAAGACCACTGGCTGTTTGTGTCCTTGAACAAAAAAGGCACCTTGTCCAGATTTTGATCCATCCGTAAAGATGGTCAGGGCACTAACTAGGGGCTCCTTTGAAGTAACGACAGGAAAATACACTAAGTTTTTATTAACAATGGCAAGCAGGGGATGCTTAGGATAATGATTATCAATTACATTGGGAAACGAGCAAACAAGAATTGCCCACATATCCAATTAGCCGTCACTCCATAAGTCCAGACTGCCTCAACTAAATCCTTAAGCTGGGAGTAGGAAACCGGCTCAAAATTTCTTTCATTAGTAATTGGATTTTCAAAAACTGGAAAGGCGGCCGCCAGCCGCAACCAGGTGCTCCCTCTTATAAAGTGACTCCGCCCCACCGGCGGGCACGGCGGGGGGGGCCGACGGGTGAGGGCCAGCTCCTTTCCTCCTTTCTGGCTGCTGCGGTACTCTTATTATTTGGGGACGCCACCCCCCATATCTGTCTGCCTCATACCCAGCCGCAGCCTCTTCTAGGTCTTCATTATCAGCTGGATCGAGCTGCTCTCCCTCCTCCTCTAACATTTCTTACTCTGAGTCACTCACAGGATCACTGCATTCTTGGTCCTGCCCTTCCACATGTAGGGCTGAGAACCGGTTTGCCTTTAAAGAAGGGTATAGGGGTCTCCTTGAGACCCCCTCTTTGTGGTCATCCCTAAGACCCTTCTCCTTTTGTGAGGGCTGCAGTCCCTCCTGCTTTAATTCTTTAGGATCCTTTTGTCTTTTTTCCCTTTTTCTTTTAGGCCTATTTTCCTCCCCTTTACTGGATGCTGCCTCTGATAGACTATCCTGATGCCGTGTTAGTACTTTGCGTCCTTCCTGGATTAAATCAAACCCTCCCTCCTCGAGGCAAGTGTGCACTATCAAAAGGACAAAGCACAAGGGAAGAAGCAATGCAAGCAACCAATAATCTACAGTAAACAGCATACCGGGGGATACTTACCGACGTCTCCTCTCCACGTGTTGAGTTATGGCTCCTGTTCAGCCTCTCGCGCGGGTCCCGGGTTTCGGCACCACTTGCGGCGAACGCCTTCTCGACCAGCGAGGAAGAACGACCACCACACCAGGAGTCTTCTCAGATCACGCTTTATTGGAGAGACTTGTTAGTTGTAGGAGAGCTTGAGCGCGAGAGAGCGTGCACCCAAAACATGGCCGCTTATATAGGGAATAGGAACACGGGTCGTTCTATCATTGGTCGTCTGCCTTTCACCGGCACCAGGTGCCACGGGATTGGCTGGGGACTCTACCTGGCTCGCGCATGCGCAAAGCCCAGGACACACCGTCCCGCCAAGCACTGCCTAATATGGACCTCAAAGCTGCAAGGGAGTGGGCAGAGTCTAATTGCGTTCGCCCCGGCTCCCTGCAGTCATGGAGCTTGAACTCTGGGACTGGGCACTGTCCCTTCAGCTCTTCAGCTTACCAATTGAGCCACAGTAACACTTCCAGTTTTCCTGTGGTTCATTGGAGATCAGAGTCGACCGGATTTTCCTACAGGGGCTGGCTTTGAACCATGATCCTCAGATCTCAGCCTCCTGAGGAGCTAGGAGGATAGGCATGAACCACCAGTACCCACTTATTTGGACTTTCACCCCAGTGGACTAAGAACTCCTGAAAACTTTTCTTTTTATGTTTTTATTTGCAAGTACTGGGGCTTGAACTTAGATTCTGGGCTCCAGTCTCTTTAATTTTTGCCTCAAGGCTGGCACTCTACCACTTGAGCCACAGCTCCATTTCTGGCTTTTGGTAGTTCATCAGCAAGAAGAGTCTCACTAACTTTCCTCCCCTGAGCTGGCTTTGACCCACGACTTCTGATCTCAGTTTTTGAGTAGCTAGGATTTGCAGAGGTTGAGCCACCAGTGGCATTGGGCTAGAAGCTTTTCTTAAGCAAGTGTTCTTCCCTGCATTTGCCATGACTCCTTCATGCAAAGGAGGCCTGTAGGTCAGGAGCTGTGAAAAATAGGCTTCCAGCCACAGGAAATGGCTGGGGTCCATGGTGAAAAGCCAAGCTAATCTTCCCTCTAGGCCCCAATCTGGGACCTCCACCATCTGCCCTCCCTGTGACTCAAGTACAAACCTTGGGCCTGCCTTGAATGTCCTGCTGGACTTGTCTGAAGCCACAGAACCTTCTTTCCACCCACACCACCTATTCTACACTACACCTCTGGAAACTTTGTGCATGTTGTACCTTCTGCCCGAGGCTCTCTATCTTGTTCCACATCTTAGAACTCCTGTGGAATTTTGGCACTGGTTATATCACTTCCAGGAGCAAGTCTTTCCTTCCCTTCTCCCTCTTTTTTTTTTTTTTTTAATATTGAGTTGCTAGAGATGGAACTTATGCAGGCTGACTGGCAAATGCTCTAGCTTGGTGTGTGTGTGTGTGTGTGTGTGTGTGTGTGTGTGTGTGTGTGTGTGTGTGTGTGTGTGTGTGTGTGTTTGCCAGTCCTGAGGATTGAATTCATGGCCTGGATGCTATCCCTGAGGTTTTGTGCTCAAGGCTAGCACTCTATTTCTTGAACCACAGCTCTACTTCTGACTTTTTGGGTGTTTGATTGGAGAAAAGTGTCTTAGATAGACTTTCCTGCTTGCAATTGTGATCCTCAGATCTCAGCCTCCTGAATAGCTAAGATTACAGGGGTGAGCCACCAGCAACTGTCCTCTACCCTACATCTTACCTCTAACCTTGGCCCTCCTATGAGTACCAGAAGAATATGTCTCACCAGGCTCAGTTTTTTCAAGTCTTGGGGTTTGAATTCAGAGTCTGGGCATGTTCCTGAGTTTCTTTTGGTCAAGGCTAGCACTCTTTATCACTTAAGCCACAGTGCCACTTTTGGCTTTTTCTATTTCTGTGATACTGAGGAATCGAACCCAGGGCTTCGTGTGTGCTAGGTAAGCACTCTACCACTAAGCCATATTCGCAGCCCACGACTCACTTCTGACAGGAACTATGAGGGTGGGATTTATTGGCTTACCCCTTTTGGAGCAGAAATCGCTGGCTATTTCATATTGTTGCCAGGATTTGGGACCAGCCTGTTACTCGGCAATGAGGAATGGTAAATGAGGGATAGCCATCAGGCCCAGAGGAGTAGGTTCACATATCCTACAGAGGGATAGAGAATATGGAGCCAGAACCTTTGACAACTCCTACAGCCTAGGAACTGTGGTCTCCCTGGAGACAGTGGCTGGCTGCTAGGTGTCCCAATGGGACATCTCAGCCAGAACATAAGGCACCTGTTGCACAGCCCAGGCAAATCCCACGGGGCTTCAGTTATTAAATGGCAGAGAAGGATGCTTTGTTCAAGCTGCTGGCTCAGATTTAAGACTCTCTGAGGACTTGCCCAAGTTGGGGGGATGGACATGGGAAACCTGCTGAATGCCCATCATCCATACATTATCCATCCATTCACAGAGACATGGAATTATCGCCCCTTTTTTTGCGGGGGGTGAGGCAGGTCCAGGGTTGTACTATGAGCCTAGGCCCTGTCCCTGAGCTCCTTTTGTTCAAGGATAGCACTCTGCCCTTGAGCCACAGCCCCACTCATGGTTTTTTTTTCCTCTGTGATCTCTTACAAAGAAGAATGTTGTGGACTTTTCTGCCCATGATGAATTCAAATTGGCATTCTCTACATCTCAGCCTCAAGAGGAGTTAGGATTATAGGCAGGAACCACTGACACCTGGCTTTCTTTTCTTCTTGTTGTTCTTTTCTTCCATCGTGACAATCT